>NW_021703767.1:113284350-113497480 GCF_005190385.1 Monodon monoceros | reverse complement strand
GATTGGATGCAAAAATAAGTGTAAGGTGCCCAGAATTCCATTCTCAGCCTACGTTTCCCAGGTAATCTCTTTAACATCTCCAGCTTTAGCTGTCACCCCATGGCTGGTGACCATCAGATGTATAGCTTCAGCCGTTTCAGTTAGGATGCTTTCAACTGCCACTAATAAGATCCTCACCCAATGATCATAAAAGATATGAGAACGCTCACGCGAGAGGCCATCCAGCGGTAGAGTAAGCCTCCAAGATGGCTGATGCACAGATTCAACAACATCGTCAAGGAAACAGGTTTTCCCTCTCCACTCTGCAGGCTTCAGTGTTGGCCTCATCCTGTGGCTTAGTACCTTTGTGTCTGTAGGAAAGTTGTCAGCAGCACCAGAGCTATAGGCTTCCTCATCTAAATCCACTGAGAGAGAAAGCCTGGCTTCCCGTGCCTTTCCAGAAGCCTCCTTGCCTCTCATTGATGGGAATTAGATCACACGCCTATTCCTGAACTAATTTCTGGCAAGTAGGATGATTTGGGGATCAATACTTTTAGATCAATCAGGCCTACCTTTGAGATGAGGTCGATTTCCTAAATCACTGAGAGAGGAGTGGAATGGGTGTTGCAGAGTCAGCAACAATGTCTGCAATTTCAGCTCCAGACCTGGTCTGATAAGTGCCCAGCAAGCATCTCCCAATCTTACCATCCACAGTCATATTTGGTGCAACATATCCAAAGCGGAACTCATGGTCTGCTTCTAGAAACTGCTCTTCCTCCCATGTGCCTTATTTGGAAAAATACAAAACCAGAACTCAGAAAATAACCTCTTCTTCACCCTCCCCATTACCCAGTCAATCATCAAGGCTACCGCCTGCCAGTATCTTCGGTATCACCCTATTTCATCCCCTCATTACTCCTTACTTGAATTATTGTAATATCCCCCTACGTGGCCTCCTTTGACCCATATCCCCATTGCTACCAGAAGTATGTTTCCAGATGGAGTAATAAGGGAAAGAAAGCTCATGTCATCACCTTAAATAACTTCCATGAGTAGCTCCCCATTAGCTCCTGGATACGACTCATTTATTCATTTATTCAATATATACTTACTTGGGGTCTCCATAAGACAGAATCCGGGCTCAGTGAGATGGATAAAAGGATGAATAAAATCAGTGGGGTCCCTACCTTCACTGGGGTTTACAGTCCAAGGGACTTTGGAGGGCATGGATAGGAGGCGCCTGGAGGGAAGTCCTGATCCAGTTTTTATAGGAAATCAGCACTTTGAGCTTGCACGTGGGAGGGAGCCGGGGAAAGAGCAAATAGTAAGCAGTGTCCCCAGCTCCCAGTGTCCCCAGAATTTCCTGAACCTTAATAAATTACTCATTGTATTGTCCTCATAAGTGTTTGATTATGTCCCCATCTCTCCCTTTAGACTATTGTCTTGTTCAACTTTATATCCCCAAAGACTAAAATTTCTGTGCAGCTTACTTTTTCATTTCATCAATCTGTTCATTTATACCTTGCCTTGGTTCCCCCCGCCAAAAAAATATTTGGGGCTGCCTGATCCACAGTAGAAATGCAACAAATATGGAACACTTTTACAAGTAAAAAGACCCCGAGACCCAGAAAGCTTAAACCTGTTGACCAAAGTCAACCAGGTAAAATTCTTCTGAAAACTTTTCCTGTGAAAGTTGGAAGAGTTATCACGAAAGGTGAGCTCTCAATCATAGGAAGTATCTGAAGACAGACTGGATGTTCTGGGTCTTTGGTTATTCTTAGGTTCTTGTGGTCTTGTCCAAGCTGTGATTCTACAAAGCACAGTACAGGTAAGTGATTTACAATCCCTTAGAGAGGTTCTTAACTTTAAATACATTTTACACTGATTTTATCTCTCAAGTTCAAGATTTTAGATATTTTAGGGAATTTTTGGTTAATACCTATAAATAATATTTATATAAAGAAGTTTAAGAGTCTCCAGGCCAGTACATACTCTAATGAGAATCCAAAAGTATGTTTACCTATATAAATTTACCTTTTAGAATATGAATGTGTATAATAAAGATAGCACATTTTGAATTTTGTCCACGAAAGCAGTTTCAAGTGAGTGAGCTGTGCTGAATGCCTTTAAAGAATAATGCAACTTCTGGAAATCCCATGGAGGCAGCCAAAGTTGTCAATGAAACAAGAAGTAACCTTGAGGGATATTTTAATATACGAATGCTCCTAATGAGTATGCTAAAATCATGTGAAATATCTCATGTGAAATATCAGTATCAACAATTTGTGAGGCTTATCATGTGGATGGAATACTGAGGATATGAAGGCATTAAATGTCCAAAGGCATTGCCTTAGGATGCCCCTTGGATTCTTAAGTGCAATTTTTACTTAATTGGAGTTCATAACTTTTCACTGGACATTCTACCTCCAAATTATAATTAAAGTAATTGTAAAAATTATTGCTCTTATTTTGACTGTGTGACCAAAATTCCTGCAGTACATTTTGTATGGAGCAGGGTGAAATTATTCTTTAAAAAAAAAAAATTAAAAAAAAAACTTTGAAGACATTTTGATAGAATTTACCTCTCCTAAAAACTTTTTGGTCTAATCCACGATATCTAGCTGAATAGCATTGCCTACATTCTTCTTTATCTGTTAAAGAGTTATTTGTAGACTCTACAATGAGCCTTCTCCTACCTCTCTAGAAATGCCAGAAATACTACTAAACCCATGAGATATACATATCTCATGGGTTTAGTACAGATAGATAGATAGATAGTTTAGTATATATAGATAGATATAAAACCACCTAATCAAATTCCTCCTTTCCAGGCATTTTCTGCTTTGTGGAAATGAACTGCAAAAGACCTGGCAATTCAACTCTCAATTATAAACAAAGCCTACTTATCTTAAAATTTGGTCAGGGCAGAACTCAGTCCACAAATCTCTTTTCAAATTGTGCCTAGTAATTTGCTTTGTGTTTGTGGAAAGACACAACTTGTTAATAGTAGGGCTCAACTGCTAAACTTAGAAAGAGAGTCCAAGAGGAAGAACCCAAGGTAAACAGAAACTTCCAAAAGTTGTAAATAACAAAAGACACACAGATGATGTGTGTTTCATTGAGTTGCCACATCATAGGCTCATAGTAAATGAGTACAACATGGCTCAAGATCTATGTGTACAGTTTCTCCTATTACCTAACACAATGTAGACACGCTTATCACACTCCAATCCTTGCCTTCAACTAAGAAAAGTAAACAGTGTCATGACATCATTCACAGCCAATCACAGCACAGCCACGAGGACGAAGGAAGTGTTGGGAGAGTCCTTTTGCAACTGAGAGACAGTATGTTTGATAAGTTGTCCTAACACATTCCTGGGGGTTCTGAGCTGTATTTATAAAGTAACATTTGTTGGTGGCTCAAAAACTGTCCTAGGAGGTGGGCAATATGTCACGTTCCATAAGAGGAGTGATTGTGGTGATGGACCTAAGGTGACCAGGAGCAACCTTTGTTCACTGTTCCATCACATGGCTCTATAATAAATATTAGTCATCCAGTGTACACATAGGATGTGGTGAGGCTTCCTGTTGAGGGCAAAACCTTCTTCCAGAGATCAGAGTACACTCCCTGTTCTAGGCAGATCCCTAATCAGATTTACTATCTTCACCTTGGAAAAAACCATGGCTTTCCCATTAAGTAAAAGCTGTCACAGAGCAGCATTGGCGCCTGTATATTACAGTTGCTTTCAAGTTCTCCTTTTTCCTTCTGAGTCCCAAAGAGTTCATCGTTTCCTGGTTTTGATTAAACCAGATTGTATTTTAAAGTTGTGCTTCTCTCCCTTACCTAGCCTCCCCTAATTTAATGTAAAATGTTCAAAATGATCTCACCTTGTGGTTTCATTGACTAGAGATACTGCAAAATCAGAAGGCACCTCTATTATACTAGGAGGCACACGCGCATTTTATCAGACTCTCTTCTGTTCTCTACGAGAACACAGTTCTCTCAACACAGGTTTGTAGATCCTGTACTGGACTTCAGCAGACATTTAAAAAAAAAAAGAGACACTATGATATCATCAACAACCTAAAATATTGTATTATTTCTTTGGCTGATTTCTACTTAAAAATATAAATATAATGTGGTTTTGACTTTTTCCCTACAATAGAATAGCCCGTTACCTTAAAAATTCTCAATATATAGGACACATCATATGCTATCTCTTCCTATTCAAAAAAGTAACAGTGAGTTAGAACTGACAGAAAGAACTGACACTTGATACCTACTTGGGATTTATGGAGAAAAAAAATAACATGTTATATACACAGCGCAAATCCTCTGAGCAGCTTTACTGACCAGCAATACACCCACTTTACTGATACTGCCTCATAGAGGATGAAGCCTGAGCCAAGTTAGATCCTTTCCTTGTGACTGCTGCCTTTCTAAGAAGGATTGTAGAGTTTTAAGGAAGGCCAGCCCCTGTTTGGGCAGCCTAGCGACTGTAGCAAGACCTTCTCTTAGACCCCAGTCCATCCTTCACTCTCACCAAGCACCTCACACTTGCTCCAATCCTCCTAGATGGAGCGAAATATTAATAATTAGAACTCATTGGGTAGCTGGAGTCTCTTGGTATATTTTAAATTCCTCCGCCTTCAATAAAAAGCTCTCTCAGTGACACTGGCATTTAATAAGATGTACAGCTGGTTCCGCATATAAGGTGCCTGAAAGTTGCCGCTGTGTCCTAACAACAAGTAAAAAGCCGAACAGACTGAAAAATCAACAATTCTTCTTGGATCCTTAAGAGCAGGGAGGACACAGGGCTAATCACTGCCCCCAAGGTTGAAGAGAGAGACATGCAAACACAGGGAGCTGCTGCTTACAAGAACAGAGACTCAGGAGTACGTCTGGGTAGGAAAATTACCTGATCTGTAATTAATGAATTGCTGGAGGCTGAGTGAGAAAAAACCTGAGAGTTAAAAACTCCAGGGGCACCCAGTCATACGGGGACCCCAACAATATTGTAAGATTTACCTCCAGGAGCTTGACCAGTTTCCCACAGTAAATTTGGGGGGAAATCCTCTTGAGCTCCCTGCAGGAGGAGGGGATAAACCATTTTGAAATACGCCAGAGTATTTTGTTCCTAACAAGGCCTGCCCTCAGGGGGCACTATTTAACCAGACCCTACCTGCTAGGGCATTAGCACAACCTAACTGACATGCGGAAGGGAAATACCCAACTCCAGCCCACTCTAGCCATCCTGCTCCACCTAAGAGGGGAGAAAAATACAGAGAAACACTTGAGAAGTCCATAGTCTAGAAGCATAGGCTCACTGAAAGACTGAGACCTAATCATAGGAGTACAGAACACTTCCCCTCTCCCCACACCTCACTGTCACATTACTGAAGGTTTATTTACAGCAGTTCCTTTTATCTAGTACATTATGCCTAGCTGTCAACAAAAACATACAAAGCATACTAAAAGACAAAAAATTTGAAGAGATAGAGCAACCATCAGAACCAGAAGTGGCAACAGCATTGGAATTATCAGACCAGGAATTTAAAACAGCTATGATTAATATGCTAAGGGATCTAATAGATAAAGTAGAACAGATGGGCAATGTAAGCAGAAAGATGTGAATCCTAAAAGAAGAACCAAAGAGAAATGCTGGAGATCAAAAATATTGCAACAGAGGGCTTCCCTGGCGGCTCAGTGGTTGAGAGTCCGCCTGCCGATGCAGGCGACACAGGTTCGTGCCCCGGTCTGGGAAGATCCCACATGCCGTGGAGCGGCTGGGCCCGTGAGCCATGGCCGCTGAGCCTGCGCGTCCGGAGCCTGTGCTCCGCAGCGGGAGAGGCCACAGCAGTGAGAGGCCTGTGTACCGCAAAAAAAAAAAAAACATTGCAACAGAAATGAAGAATGCATTTGCTGGGTTTATTAGTAAACTGGACACAGCTGAGGAAGGAATCTCTAAACTTGAGGATATCTCAGTAGAAATCTTGAAAACTAAAAAGCAAAGAGAACAAAGACTGAAAAGAAACAGAACAGAATATCCAAGGACTGTAGGATAACCAAAAAGGATATAACACATGCATAATGGGAATATCAGAAGGAAAAGAAAGAGAGATAGGGATAGATAAAATATTTGAAAAAATAATTTCAAATTACTGAAATTCATGAATGGTATTCAAAACTGAGAATTCAAAAACTGAGAATTTCCCCAAATTAATGTCATCACAAACCAGAGATCCAGGAAGCTCAGAGAACACCAAGCAGGATTAAAAACAAACAAACAAAAAACAAAAAAACCCCAAAACTATACCTAGGCATATCATTTTTCAAACTACAGAAATCAAAGAAAAAAAGTCTTGAAAGAAGCCAGAGAGAAAAAACCTTGCCCACAAAGGAACAAAGAAAGATAAGAACTACATCCAACCTCTTTAGAAGCCATGCAAGCAAGAAGAGAGTAGATACCAACCTAGAATTCTGTACCCTATGAAGTTATCCTTCAAAAGTGAAGGAAAGGGGCTTCCCTGGTGGCGCAGTGGTTGAGAGTCTGCCTGCCGATGCAGGGGTCACGGGTTCGTGCCCCTGTCCGGGAAGATCCCACATGCCGCGGAGCGGCTGGGCCCCGTGAGCCATGGCCGCTGAGCTGGGCGTCCGGAGCCTGTGCTCCGCAACGGGAGAGGCCACAACAGTGAGAGGCCCGCGTACCGCAAAAAAAAAAAAAAAAAAAAGTGAAGGAGAAATAAGGACTTTCTCAAACAAAAATTGAGAAAATTTGTTGCTAGTAGACCTGCCTTACAAGAAATGTTGAACGAAATTTTTAGAGAGAAGAAAAATAATATAGGTCAGAAACTCAGATCTACATAAAGAAAGGAAGATCATTGAAGAAGGAATAAGTGAAGGTAAAAAAAAACCCTTTATTTTACTTATTTTTAATTGATCTAACAGATAACTGTTCAAAATAATAATAGCAACAATGAATTCAATTATGTATGCATGTGTATATTGCTCATGCGTATATATGCTTATGGATGCGTATATATAAATGAAATGAATGACAGAAATGATAAAAGGGATGGGAGGGAGGAATTAGTATTATTTTGTTATTATAAAGTACTCACACTACCCATGAAGTGGTAGAGTGTTATCTGAAAGTAGACTTGGATTAGTTGTAAATGTATATTGCAACTCTAGGGCAATCATTAAGAAAATGGAAAAGAAAAAGCATAACTGATATGCTAAGAAATAAGAGAAGATGAAATCACATAAAATGCTCAATAAAACCACAAAAGGCAGAAAAAAAGTGGAAGACAAAAATAGGAACAAAGAACAAGGGCAACGAATAAAAAACACAGTAACTAATAGAGTAGATATTAATCCAACTGTATCAATAATCATTTTGAATGTCAGTAGTCTAAATGCACCAAATGAAAGACCGAGATTGTCAGAGTGGATACAAAAACAGGACTCAACTATATGTCTTCTACAAATATTCCACTTTAAATGTAAAGATGCATATAGATTAAAAGTAAAAGGATAAAGAAAAATATACCATGCTAACATTAACCAATAGAAAGCAGGAGTAGCTGGACTTCCCTGGTGGCGCAGTGGTTAAGAATCCACCTGCCAATGCAGGGGACATGGGTTCGAGCCCTGGTCCGGGAAGATCCCGCAAGCTGTGGAGCAACTAAGCCCATGTGCCACAACTACTGAGCCCTCGCTCCACAACTGCTGAAGCCCGCACACCTAGAGCCCGTGCTCCACAACAAGAGAAGCCACCTCAATGAGAAGCACCACAACGAAGAGTAGCCCTTGCTCACCGCAAGTAGAGAAAGCTTGCGTACAGCAACAAAGACCCAACATGGCCAAAATTAAATAAATAAATAAATTTATATAAAAAGAAAAGAAAGCAGGAATAGCAATATTAACTTTAGACCGAACAGAGATCAAAGTGAGGAAACTTATTAGGGATAAAGAGGGGCATTCATAATGGTAGGGGTCAAGTTTCTGAAAAGACGTAACAATCAGAGCATCAAACCTCATGAGACAAAAACTGATAGGAGAAATAGACAAAACTACTATCATAGTTGGAGATTCAACACCCCTCTAGAAGAAACGGACATACCTATCAGACAGAAAATTAATAAGGATATAGTTGAACTCAATACTGCTATCAACCAACTGGATATAATTGACTCTTTCATAAAACAACAGCAAAATATATGTTCTTCTCAAGCTCACATGGAACATTCCCCAAGGTAGACCACATTCTGGGCTATAACATACACCTTAGCAAATTTAAAAGAATAGAAATCATGCAATATCTGCTCTTGGACCACAATGGAATTAACTAGAAATCAATAACAGAAAGATAACTGGAAAATCCCAAAATACATGGAAATTAAACAACACACTTCTAAATAACACATGGGTCAAAGGAGAAATCTCAAGAGAAATTAAAAACGAGATTTACATCTACCACACACCTAAAATCCAGGATTGTTCTTGGCCAGAAGTCACTCACAAGCCCGAGCAGTTCAAAGATCACTGACATCCATCTATGGACAATTCCATCTTATCTGTACCTTAGTCCTTAAGCTAACCATCACTGTTCCCTTTACCTTGGCTTGCCTACTTCCCTCTAATCTCTGGGAAACTCTTCCTACTTTACTGATCTCCCTCTGCTCTCTATAAGGCAAATGTCATGTCTCAGACCTCCAACCACATATGCTATCACAGTCAGGACCAACACCAGGATGCTAGGACGCCCAGGCCAAACTATCAACCCTCATCTCCTCCAGCTTTATAAGCGCTGCTCTGAGGCCATTATAGATTTGCCCATTTTACTTTATTCTGATCTTGTGTCCAGAGTTTAATGGGGGGAAGGTGAAGGTACCTTCTGTCAACCTCAAAACCTATGGTCCTCAGTCAAAAGGATTTCAGGGACAACTGATCCCAGAGAGCATCCACTCTTTTCCATTCTTACCCCCAATCCAAGATTTTACCTGAGCATCATAAAATAATATCAACAGCCCTTCTCTGTTTCAGTCAGCTCAAGTCAGTGATTTAGTGATTTTGCACTTCCTGATACTTTAAAGGACTTTTGAAAGAGAGTCCTAAAATTTCTTTTGACCTTGTTAAAAGAATTGTTTTGGAACAACTTTAGAAAAGATTCCAAGATGGGAGTGGGAGAAAAGAGCTATAGGCATAATATGTTTTATATTCAGAGTTTGTTCATATCAGATAAGATTATTTTATAGAGAATATCTTTTTCATATGCTTATTTTTTAAACCACATTTTTCTTGCTGATATGTGTCCAATGGAATTATTGAGCCTTAGACTTCTTTCCTACAAGGGGCAGAAAGTGCACTTCCTAGAGAGAGATGACATCTCTGAAATGGAGCTATTTGTGGAAATTCCTAAGTCTCTCAGGGGGAATTTTTCTTTCACTCAGAAGGATCGACCACAAAGCAGGTGGTCCATGCTCTGGTGAGTTCCAGGGCTAGCCTTTGACAAAACTGAGTAACTGGCAAAGTTAGACTTTGCCAAATCCTCCTACACATCCACACCCACGGCCCAGACATACACCAAACACCACAAACCCTAGTCTGGCCAATGTCCAGAAACCTCCCACCTTCCTTCTCCCCTTTCTATGACAATATCCCCTCAGGAGGCTTACCTACAGTAAACAGAGAAAATAGGATTGCATTACAGAATATTGAAAGTCATTGGAGGTTTTACAGTTTTAAAAACACTAAAAGTCATCTAGTAGAATTATTTTCAGAGTTGTTCATTTGTAATATTTTAGCTGCAAAACTCTTTCTTCAAAAGAAAACTTGAAAGGAAGAAAGCAAATAAAACAGATTATGAATATATATCAAAGAAAAGCAATATATACACAAAAAAATCAATATATAAATAAGATAATCAAGAGCTGCTAGAGCCCTCTCCTTTCCTAGAGGGGAACCTGAACATCCCCAGACTTAGAAAACTACCAACCTAATCCAGTCTCTTCAATTCACAGATGACGATCTTGAGCCCCAAATTGAACCAACTTGTCCAACATTGCCCAATGAAATGATGACAGGGGTCAAATGCTCTTCAGGGACATGTCCTTACTATCACCGAGCCTGACACAGGCCCTCAGAGATCCTGCAATAAATGTTAATTATCTGAATTCAACAATTTATGCTATGGTGTTAATGGCTGGCACCATCTTTATACATTACCCCTCTTAGCGGTGTTTGCTTTCATTTGAACAGGATTCCGTTCCTTAGATCAAAGAAAGGAATATCTAAGAGCAAATATGCAGATGCCACGATAGGCTTCTTGGTACAGAAAACTGAGTGTAGAATAACAAAACCTCTAGAGAGGGCTATGCTGTCATTTGAAAATCAGGTACAATTTTATAATATAATTTGTGTGCTGGGTCGGGGCGGGGGAAGAATCAAAAGCAATACTTGTTGTTTTCATAAAAGTATCTAAAATAAGAAAACCTAAACCAAAGCATACTGACTGTTCCGATGTGTTAAAGTTAGAATGAGGATGTATTCAGAGTTGGCCCTTCAGGGTAGGACATGTTTGTTAGTTACTTGTGATGTTAGCACCCGTGTGGTACAATACACGCTGTTCTATGTCATAGCATGAGCAGAATGTTTTCTGTGTCAAGATGAGTGTAAGTTTTATTTTAAAGTTTGCCTTGATATTACAGTAATATAGTACAAAAATAAGGCTTTCAGGCCTTCAAAATGTATTTCTGTCTCTTATTCTATTTCTTCCTGCCCATAAATTGAGAAAGTTGCAAGAAATAAGTGGGGGTTATCAAAATAAATGATGGCAGGTATTATACTGTGAACAAATGCATCAATGGAAAATCAACAAAACTTCAATTTCTTGTAGATTTAGAAAAATTGTCTTTGAAAAAAAACAACTACACTACCCATCACCACCAACAGCCTCATTCATTACTCAACCAAGCTGACTATATACTTTCCCTTCAGTCCTTCTCCTTTCTACATTGTTACTATTATTGGAGTGTGGTTTGTGACAATGGGAAGAAAAAAAGAAACTCATGTCAATTATGGTTTCTGATTTATTGCAAAAAGAAAGAGATTCAACTTCCCAGCGTGTTGTAAGTCCCAACACTCAACAGCTCTGTGTGACTATCATCTTGATAGTCAAAATCATGCAAATCTAACATAAAATGCTATGAAGTTGTTTCTTTTTCAAGTCACTGGTGTCAGCAACACATGAAATTGAATAAGGAAGTCACAAGGGTGGTGAAAGTTTTCTATCTTGAAGTTAGAAGTTAAAAAAAAAAATCCATTTTACATTCTGTGTTCTGTCAAAATTATAGCTGGCGAGAAAATTAAGAAGAAATTCCAAATTATTTTCCTGTCCAATTCTACCATCAAATGACGAACATCAGTTTTTGCCCTCAGTCAAATCATTGTCCTTTTCAGCCATTTTGATGACTCCATCAAAAGGGTGTTCTGTTCAACTGTTTGCTCATGTGTCCAAAGACGGTGGGGAGGGAAAAATTCTATAGTGGATCCTTAGACAACAGGGGTTTGAACTGCATGGGTCCACTAATAATGGATTTTTTTTCAAAAGTAAGTACTACAGATTACAGTACTACATGACCTGTGGTTGGTTGCATCCAGGGATTCGGAACCACAGATACAGAGGGCCGACTGTGGAGTTATACTGGATTTTCCATTGCCCTGACCCGCACCTTGTTCAAGGGTCAGCTGGATTTTGTGAACTATGCGAGACTATCATTAAGGCTTAAAGTAAAAATGATAAGAATGTCTGCAGAAGGTGCTCCGACCATCAGAATTCTTGCTGAAAATCCAAGAACAAAAGTTAACTTTTGTTGCCAAATATCAATCTGGCCAGGGCATCTGCAGGAAGACCTCAGCCTTGCTTCCAGAGCCCTAGACTGTCTACCTTGCTTTGTGAAGATCTGCAGGCTCGTCACATATTTCTAGCCTTTGTTGAGTTCTAGATTTTTTGAGAAACATGATTGGCTGCATTCAAGAATTTAAAGATTCAGTTGCCCTATTTTTGGAATGCAGAGGAAGCGCTAGGAATAAGTCTTCAAAATACTTAATAATCAGTACTGCATGGGGAAGGGCGAGTGAGGACTCAAGCTGGCCACAAATAATAGGTACGGCTGCATTGGACTGTGTGTAGTGAATACCAATTTTTTCACCCTTCAAAAATAACAGTGAGATCGAAACATAGGCATCAACGTGAAAAGACGTCCAAGTTAGATACAAGTGAGAAAATAAAGTTGAATGACCCTATGTATAGCATGGCTCCATTTATAAATGTTTAGAAGCATCTAAAGAGACTTACAAAATACTCCCATAGAATTTTGACAAACATGTGCAGAACCTTGGGCAATAAGATCTCCTGAGTCTGATTCCTAAATTCTAGTCCTGATTCTACCGTGTTGCTTAACCCTTTCATGCCTCAGGTTCTGTACAATCAAGGAGTTAGATTAGAAAATCATTACACCTATCTACAGTTCTAGTTTGCTGTGAGTGAAAGAGTATTCTTCCTTAGTTTCCTTTTGTGAAATAAGGGGTTAAAAATAGCTTCCTCAAAGATTATTGTGAGGCTTTAAACAAGCAGGTTTGTAAAAGGTCCTTGGTAAGCTTTTATATTATATTATAATATAGTATAGTATATTATTATATTATATTATATCAATAATAATCCATAGCCTTAAAAAGCCTCCACTACAATTTATTAGTTGTTGGTACTAGTTCTTCCTAACTTCAGCTCAGTTGGGGATATTACCTACACATATTCTTCATCATCAAACAAAGAGCTTTAGATTTAAGGTTATTTCAGGGGCTGAACCATATCAAATGTCAGCCTCAGGAAGAAAAATCTATTGCAGCAAAGTTGACAATTAACCTCTGAAAAGTGAATGCCAGTTTCCCACTGATGTCCTTAGTGAAATCAGGATCATGTTTCCCAGAAAATATTTCAGTGGATTAGGTGAAAAACTCATTTTCCTATCTGAAAAGTTATAGAAGTCGGATTAATCTTTGCAGGGTCTCTGTCAACTAAAATAGTCTATGGTTCTGATTCTATTTTAGGATTCAGTCCAGGAGGTACTCTCCCTCAAACTGAGATGCCAATGAATGGGACCCGCTCAGATTTCCATAGTGTCTTAGGAATGTGTGTCCTTTCTTGATGTCAATCCAGTAAAGTTGAGTTTATTCCAAATTTGCTTCTTATTAAACTGTGTGAGAACAGAAATAGGATTTGGTGATGGATGTCACTGAGTAGACAATTTAATATAAAGAACTTCCTAACAACCAGAGTTGTTCAATATACTGAGTTGGCCAAAAAGCTTGTTCGGTTTTAAGTAAAAATAAAAGACATTTTTCATTTTCACCAAGAACTTTATTGAACAAGGTATTCATTAGCCGAACGAACTTTTTGGCCAGCCCAATAGAAATAGCCTACCATTGGATGAATTGAGTTCCCTGGGAGGAGAAACAGTCAGGAGAGGGATCTCACTGCTTGTTGGGGAAGATTGTCTATTTTGTATAAGGTACTCGCGTTAATCTTTCAATTCCTCTAATGAATTGTCATCATGCTGAGAACAAGTTTTTTCCTTTGGCTTGTTTCTGGATTTCTGGACACATTGTAAACATTCAATAAATATATCTTTAAAGAATGAAGAAATAACGCAGAGAGGAAACTTGCATTTATCAAAAGGGGCATACAGAAAGTTTAAGATCTCTTAACTGTGAAATTCTTGGAAGGGTTCATTGTCCCTTGGAAAAGTAAATTCAGTAGTAAAAGTGCAATGTCATAGTGACAGTTTTGAAATTTTTCAGAACTCTTTGCTACCTCCAGACAGTTGTCCATTTTTTCTTTCAGTTGTCTGCTTAGACTATTCACTTTCTTTATAATTTCAGGCCCTAACTTTATACTTGGACCTTCTGGAACTAAGAAATCATTCTTTTCGCTGCACCATGTATAATATTTAAAAGAGCTATACTGCCAAATCATCTTTTACCAGTGGAAGCCACATATTGATAACAAAAAAACGCTTGATTCCAAAAAGTTTGAAGTCTTACATTAAGGCAAATAAATCACAAAGTTGGTAACTTCTGAATTCTACAAAACTTGTCTGATTCGAATAACATATTCTTGAATCTCATGTTATTGAGTCCATCCAGTACCCTGATTTGCTCATGTCTGTGTTTCACACCCTGAGTCTCAACTCTTTAGTTGGTGGTAAAATCAATTTAATGGGTTACAAACCAGAATTTTTGAAAAAAAAAAAAGAGTGGAATCGCAAATATCAGAATGCATCATATCTAGTAAGGCGAAGTATTTTTTCACAAAACTTTTATTTTAGTAATTTAGATTTATGTGTATGTGTGTATATACATGTGTTGTGATGTAAAATAAATTTCTTACAATGGATCATGAGAGAAAATAGTTTTGAAAACCACTGGTTTACAGGCTGCTCCAGGACCCTTAAAATAATGTCAACAGTATGCCTCTGGCTTAAAAGGTCCACTCACTGTCCAATTTTCTCAGAAGATTCTTTTGATAGATAATCAGGCTTATGCATGGTAAAATTACTCAGTTCAAAATTTTTTATCAGCAGTAGGAGGAACAGATGACCCAGTTCTCAAAGTTCATGCACTTGAGCCAACTGGAATGAAAAGAAGAAGTGTAGGATGTTATTTATTTTACATCACCCGCAGATGAACAGAAGGACAAGTGCTTCCTAGCGCCAAGGGTCCCGACATTTATGACCTGCTTCCTTCTCTGGTGTCTATACACAGGCATCCTTCCTTCCCTGGATTTAACTTTGTTGCCTTTCTTCTTTCTATCTTAATAGCCCACTATTACAGTCTCCCTTATTTCTTTTTTCTCAGGCACTTGGCAAATACGGGAGGCAAAGTTTACAAGAGTTAAATAATTCTAAGAATCTTACTTTTAAAAGGTTGTTAGAAAGGAGCCCTTTCATCTACCCTCCTGCCTTTTTTTTCCTTCTCTTCCCCCACTCTCCCAAAACCACAAGAGAAGTGGTTAAGGCCACTCCTGTTGCTTAAAGTGGGCTCTGTCTCCTCTAGAGTATAAAAAATTCTATGTGTGCTAGCAGTAGTTGGAATAAGTCAAAATTTTTAAAAAGATAAGTGAATGTAAACAGTTTTAAATTGCCTTTTTAAATTTTCTTTCGGTAGCTTTACATAGCTATAAATAATATACAGTTCATAAGAAGAAGAAAGTTGATTCTTATAAATATTTTAATCTTTCAACAGAACTAAAATGTTGAACGCATTTCACTTGGTAATATAGTCTCCATTTAGTGGTGCTTTTCAAAAAAGCTCTTTTTCCCCCCATTTCCATCTTATCAGTATGGTGCACAGAGAATATTTTACTTGAGGTTGAATCTATTTTCCCAATTTTTTTTGGAGTGTCTATTCTCTAAAGAAAGTATTATTAAAAGCAGACTTTTTCAAAATGGACTTTATTTAGTAATTATTTTCTTTGAATATGAGAAGGATATTTTGATTTCCCAAATGCACGTTAACTGAATTCTTGAACTGGATCCTTTTGTGGCTGAATTTTCTCTATTTTTTTCTGTAATAGAAACATGACATTGCCTCCGAGAGAATGCTGAAGCTTAAGACCCCTTGGTACGTGGCTTGCACGAACTAAAGCCGAGGATATCAACTTCATTTTTCTACTCTGCTGTAACTTCTAGAGGTCACCAGTAACTTTTGAACTATGGACATACTCAGTTTATCTTCTCGTCCAGCTCCATGAAACCGCTCTTCAGAGACAGCAAAAACAACTCAAGTTTTCTGTGAAGGGACCTCTGATGGTGGAAAAGACATTTTGTTTTTGGGGGCCTCAGTAACCTCCACTGTATAAAGTAAGAAAGTTAGCTAGAATAAACTCCAAGGACTTTTTTTTTTTTTAACTTTCTAGCTCTAAAAACGCTTTGATTCTGTTAACCAATACTTAATCGTCAAGTTGACACAACCAATTTTTACATTATTGTTGTGCTACAAATGTATTAGCTTATTTTTATGCTGCCTAGAGTGGACTTCTTAGAAATATATTGAATTTCATTGTATTATATGTAAATCTGAGCATTTGTCAATGGGAGAAAAAACAGGAAAGCTAACACTGGCTCAATTATTAAATAAGCAAAGCGAAGACACTGGAGGAGTGTGAGAAAATTTCACAAGGCCAGAACGAAGACAACCTTTGAATTTCTTCTCTCTTTTGTTGAGACAGGTGACCTGTAAAATGTGCAAGATCAGAAAAGACTCACAAATCAGACGGTCAGGACAGTGGCAGCCCACGCCCACAGGACACAATACAATTTGGTCAAGGTACAGTAGTTCGGTTGTTAAGAATCTTATCTTTCTTCTAGTAGCTATATAAACAGTTTGATGTGTTTGCTTTTTTCAAAGCCTCAAAAAAAGGAAACGTTGCCAAGATGATTCCCAAAATAATTAATGAAAACCTGCTCAGTCAGCAGCAGCCGATTTGAGTTGACCAGCGCGTACCTCGAGGCAACAGGAAAAAAGATCCTTGCAGCCCTCCCCTCAGGCAAGAATGCTGCCATTATCTTGTTTCCGATGAAGAAACACCTCCCCACACATTCCCATGGATTGCTGAAACTAAAGGTCATTTTCCTCCAATCTAGAAAACAAGGTAAAGGGAACTAAGGTAGGGAGCTCAAATGTAAGTTTTGAGAAGCTTCCAGAAGCCTTCACTTCTGCCTAGAAACTTCTCAAGAGGAGGCCTAGGGCTAGGGAGATAAACAGTACTATCACATTACTGATCCTAGAGATGTTTTCCCCACTCCCATTTGTCTTTGAAGTAAGGTACCCAGAAGCAAAAAAAGAAAGAAAAAGAAAACAACAACTTGGGAAAGACACAGGAACTATATTACATAGATCCCTATCTCCACCTTACCAATCTTTTTTTTAAGTTTATACATTGAAAATTTTCAATATACAAAAGTAGAATAGTATAAAGCTCCCCCATGTACCCATCACTCAGCTTCAACAATTGTCAACTCCTGGACAGTCTTGTTCATCTCCACCCTTCCCACTACCTGCCCCCCTCCCAGATTATTTTGAAGCAAATCTCACACACCACATTATTTCACAGATTTTAGAGATGACTTTTCTTGATGACTTAATTCTAAGTCTTTCATTTTTCAGAGGTCAGGAAATCCAAATGAAGGAAGCAAAATGAAAACTTCAGGTAAAATTATGACTGTGATTAAAATAAATTATATAAACTTGTTATAACCTAAGTGAAATTTTCATTATATCCAAGAAATGGATGTCTGTTAACCATCAGGCAGTCAGCACATATTTATTGAGTATCTCTTATGTTCCTGGTTCTGAAACCATGCACCTCAGATTGGGACTTGAATTCATGTGCTGGGACTCGAACCCGGCCAAAACCCACGGTCTTCCAACTGGGATCACACACCTGGTTTCAGGACTTACTGAAGCTCAGGTTCTTGATGTCTCATTGCAGAAAGAGTTCAGTGAGAGACAAAGTGATAGGTAAGAAGTGGATTTATTTAGAGAGAAACACACTCCACAGACAGAGGGTGGGCCATGTCAGCAGGTGAGAAAGGCACCAGGGTATGGGGTTGTCAGTTTTTATAGTGGTGGGTAATTTCACAGGCTAATGAGTGGGAGGAGTATTCCAGCTATTTTAGGAAGGGGCAGGGATTTCCAAGAATTGGGCCACCGCCCTCTTTTTGATCCTTATGGTCGGTCTTGGAACTGTCATGGCGTCTGTGGGTGTGTCATTTAGCTTGCTGATGTGTTACAGTGAGCGTATACTGAGGCTCAAGGTCTAGTAGAAACTGACTTCTCTGCCATCTTGGACCCATTTGGTTCTAATCAGTTTATGTCATGTCCTTCAGCTATGTCATTCTTTCAAAGGTTGTACACTGCCCCCTTCCCTCCTGTTTCAGTTCTGTCAAATCACAAAGCCTTAAAAAAAAAAGACCAATGCCGCCTGCGGATGCAGGGGACACGGGTTTGTGCCCCGGTCCGGGAGGATCCCACATGCCGCAGAGCAGCTGGGCCCGTAAGCCATGGCCGCTGAGCCAGCGCGTCCGGAGCCTGTGCTCCGCAACGGGAGAGGCCGCAACAGTGAGAGGCCCGCGTGCCACAAAAAAAAAAAAAAAAAAAAAAAGACCAATGGCTCTGATATATGAAAATACAATTATTTTCCTAGGAACAGACCAAAGGGAGTGAAAAGTGGAAGTACATGCACATCATTAAAGAAAACAGGTCTTTGCGGTCACAAAGTTAATAAGCTTTTATTAGAACTCAAAAACAACATGAACTTAATTTATTAGACATTCTCAGGGATAATAAATAGAAGATCTGAAATCACCCTTAGGCATTTGGTAAGGTTTTTCGGTAGATTTTTTATCTAACAAAAATAAAATACCTCAGAAGACAAGGCCCTCCTGATTTTAATAGGGCTACCTTTTCCCAGCTAGCCTGCCTGGAGCAATTGCAATCGTGTCCACACAGACTTACATGCACCTACATTCCTGGAAAGAGTGCAATAACGGTAAAGACGGGACTTCCCTGGTGGCACAGTGGTTAGGAATCTGCCTGCCAATGCAGGGGACACAGGTTCAAGCCCTGTTCTGGGAAGATCCCACATGCTGCGGAGCAACTAAGCCTGTGCACCACAACTACTGAGCCTGCACTCTAGAGCCCGCGAGCCACAACTACTGAGCCCACATGCCACAACTACTGAAACCCGCACGCCTAGAGCCGGTGCTCCGCAACAAGAGAAGCCACCACAATGAGAAGCTTGTGCGCCACAATGAAGAGTAGCCCCTGCTCGCTGCAACTAGAGAAAGCCCACGCGCAGCAATGAAGACCCAATGCAGCCAAAAATAAAATAAATTAAATAAATAAATAAATAAATTTTTTTAAACCCTTTCTTTAAAATAAATAAATGATAAAGGTAAAGATGAAGAAAGGCCTCATTATGGAGCCACTTTACATCTTTACATTTCAAGATGCAGTTCTTTATAATCTAACAGCCTATCTTTACAAGCTAGTAGTGAGGTTTTCTTTCAAAAAGAAAAAGCTTAAGAATAAAGATTCTCTTATCTAAAAAATTTATTTTTCTTTCCTTTCTTCAATATCAATATTCTATTTTCTGATGAGTTGAAGATTTCTCCTGTCCTAAACTGGCTCATTAAAAATATCCATAGGCTTCCAAATTTACTTCAACTTGAAAAAATTTTACCTCAGTTTTGAAAGAACTGTCTCCTCCAAACATTCCCACTTCTTCTGAATGCTCCCTACCTCAGCGAGAGCAAAGTTTCAGCTTTCAGTAACTCTGAGCACAGCTCTCTGCCTCAGACAAGACCCAGATTCTCACAAAACCAAGACGGGATGGGACAATGAATTCTCATGAGGTCTCACTGAGAAACTCATATTAGACCCTTTAGATCTTAGACAGTCTGGACACAGTTTCGTTTTATGGCAGAATCTGTATGAACTGTTAAAGTTCTTAAATTCACAATCATAAGCATTTTTCAGCGTTCATTCGTGGAACCAAAGTAGACATTGAAAACTTTTGGGGGGAAAGTTTACTTATATTATAAATAATATATTTTCATCATCCTCAGATGTCTTGAACACAAACTGAATGTTTACTAAATAATGCTTTGTGGTCCTTGAGTCAAATGTTACTAAAACTTGATATGTTGAGAAAATTGAGTAAAGGAAGCTCCAAGTCAAGGGGAAGAAATACTTCAAGAATTTTCCATGAGTTGGTATGTCTTCAGATTGAAAAATATGTAAATATGAACTTCTTTGACCTCTTCATGAAATAGATGTTTTTCTTTGAAAAAGAATTATTCATACAATTAGTTATACCATAAAGAAATCTCTTTAATTCCACCTTTGCTAGTAATTACAGGGCTATTTTTCATTCCCACCTCCAATATTGACATACCATGACATGCAACATGCAGCCTTATAAAATCAAAATGTATTCAAAAGCCCTACAGAGAAGGACGTGGCAGTCAAAAGGGGAGCAATCCTTGCAGAATATTCTGTTGATAAAAATAATGCCAGACTCATGGACTCTTTAGGGACTTAATGTCCAGTTTATATAGTTCATAAAGTCTTACATTTATAAATGAGATAATTGGGACCCGAGGGCATTATGCTGTCTACCTAAAGTTGTAATGGCAAAAACCACTTGTCTATATCAACAAACCTTTACTGAACATCTGTTCTATAGCTGGCGCTAGAGATGTTTTGGAATAAAGAGATGCAAGCCACAGTTCCTGCCCCTACCTTCCCTGCCCTGCCCAAGGGGTTCACAGTCCAGCAGAGATGACTATCTAGGAAGCAGACGTACAGAGTGATAGCCGTCTTGTTGGAGGAATCCGCAAGGTGAACCCCAAGACCCAAAGAGCAAGAAATCAGGTAGAACTTTCTGGATGTGGTGGGCTTTGAGCTGGAAGTAAAGGAACTGGTCAAGAAAGGAAGAGATCACAAGAAGAGGGACCGGCTCCTTGGGTCTTTCTGCATTCACATCAGACCACATGTACTGTTAAAATATTTGGAGTCTGAGTTTGATTTTTGTCTGTGAATGATTGTTTCTCTAGGTCAGAATATGGTGCTAAAACAGTGAAAGCCATCAAGGGAAAGAAACCCAAACCAGCCACTTAAAACAAGTCTCCCACTGACCACAAGGGGGAGAAGATTAGAGATGGCTGGGTTCGGGCAAATCACTCATCACTCTTGCTAAAAACTACCAGCAAGCAGCTTACATGGGCAGAACCTTCCTATAAATGACAGTTTGCTTCCTGACTTATTCATTTTATCAGTCTGTGTTCTTTTCAACAATCACTTTGACATGTAGGTAGAAAATAGGAAATCTTCAGGATAGAATATGTAAACCACAACTTCATTAATTCAAGCATTTATTGAGCTTCTGTTATTTGCCATGTCGATTTTTTAATGATATTTTAATCATACTTTTAAACCTTTTTAAAGGGGTCTTGGTCTTTGGATTTTCCCCATTTATTTATGTGTTTATCCAGCCCCTACCTTGAAGGCACTCCTAGTCTAGAAAGATAGTAACACAAAGAACTCCAGGACGATACTGTGAAAATTATATTGCCCTACGGAAATGAGTGGATCAGCATATAGAGGACGGAGCCCTGTGGATTGAAGGAGACCAGTAGACTAAGTATTGATGAAAGACAAGAAGAAGAGTGGTTGCAGAACACCCTCAGAACAGCCATAAATGACACAAAGTTACCAAAAGTGGGATTTCTGGATATTTTAAATTTGTGTGTAGTGTCAGAATGTGTAGAGTTGGAGAGTGGTGTCAGAAGTTTATTTATTCATTTATGGAGGCTGTGGGCTCTTCCCTGTCCTCTAGGCTCTAAACAACTGGCGATCTCCTAGACCTCTGGAAGAGAAACCTCATTTCTGACCAAAATTTAGGACCCATGGTCTGACAAATATATGAGGAAAATGCGTCGAAGATTTTAAGTCAGGATTGTCACAGAAAATCCAGGGTGTATTGTTGCAATGGCCAGCAAAATTCTATGGGCTTCCTGAGGGGGAAGAGAATCGGGAATTCCCTGGTGGTCCAGGGGTTAGGACTCAGCGCTTTCACTGCCGAGGGCCAGGTTCAATCCCTGGTCAGGGAACTAAGATCCTGCTAACCGAGTGACACTGCCAAAAAGTCAAAACAAAACAAAATAAAACATTCCTCATGGGCAAGGAAGTCCTTTGGCCTAAAAATAAATGTGATAACTAGAAAATTATGAATTAATACTGGGTCACTTCAGACCTAGTTCAAACTGATTCCCTGTCAGTTGCACTCATTAAGCTCAACTGAGCAAAGTAATTTTCCAGTGTCAATGGATCCCACATTAAGACAATATTATAAAGACTTAGCAAAGAGTTCTGGTTGCTGGAAAATCTAGAAATTGCTTTTGCATGTTTTTCTCTAATCTATCCCAGTCTACAAATATTTATATTTTCACTAGCATGTACTAGAGGAACTATTCACCAGCTATTTCCAACTCTCCGCAATCTGACATGTGGTCATATTGCACTTTCTCGGCCCTTTTTGGTTGGTTCAGGCCATGTGACTATTTCTAACAAACAAGATGAAAAAAATGAAATAAATTAGAGCATTTAATTGCTGTTTTGAGAGTCCTCAGATCACTCTTCTTTTTGGCACAGAGGTCAACTACATTCAAGATGGCAGCTGCTCTGTTAGCCAAGGTCAATGGGAGAAGACAAAAAATTTAACATTTGTCTCAGCGTCTGCAGCCAGACCTAATTTCCTTCAAGACACATTCCCACAGCCTGGTGTTTTCAGTGACTGCCATTGCCTTTCTTATATCACCCCAAGACTAGTCTCTTCACCTCACCTCTCTCCCTTAAAATGACAGGCTATCATCTCCATAGATCAAATTCGTTTTATGTCCCCAGTTGATTTCTTGGAAGTGTCTTTACCTACATGGGAGATATTTTTCCTTCTCTTTGGTCTACAACATTGACTAAATGTCGGAACAGAAGCTGTACTAGGCAGTAAAATGACAGCCAGCAGGGGTAGCACAGAAGGAACACCAGAACACTGTAAGTACTACTTTGGTGGGACTTCCCCGGTGGTCCAGTGGGTAAGACTCGGAACTCCCAATGCACGGGGCCCAGGTTCGATCCCTGGTCGGGAAACTAGATCCCACATGCATGCCACAACTAAGACCCCACGCAGCCTAAATAAGTAAGTAAAATATTTAAAAAAAAAAAAAAGTACTACTTTGGCTCTGAATTCTCATGACAGAAAAGAAAAAAGTAGAGAATTATAATTACTAAAACTTATTGAGGCCTTACTGTGTGTCAGGCACTGTTCAAAATGCCTTTCTTTTTTTTTTTTTTTTTGCGGTACGCGGGCCTGTCACTGCTGTGGCCTCTCCCGTTGCGGAGCACAGGCTCCGGACGCGCAGGCTCAGCGGCCATGGCTCACGGGCCCAGCCGCTCCGCGGCATGCGGGATCCTCCCGGACCGGGGCACGAACCCATATCGCCCGCATCGGCAGGCAGACTCTCAACCACTGCGCCACCAGGGAAGCCCCAAAATGCCTTTCATTTAACCCTCACAACAACTGTATAGATAGGTATGTTACTACTGATTAACAGCTGAGGTTATCAAGGCTCAGAGAAGTTGGGTAACTTGCTCACGGTCACCCAGACAGTAGAATAGTGTGACAGGATTTCATCCAAGATAGCCTCGCTCCATAGTGCATGCTTTTGACCATCACTCTACACTCACCACCTCCTTAGGAATTGGGTGGGAGTTGGGGAATATGCTTTTTATATTTTGGTGTAGCATTATTAGGCTTGAAAAGTTATTGGGCTTGAGGAGAGGCCCTGTTCTAACTCCTTTGTGAATGATTTTTATTTAATTCCATTTACTTATCTCACAGTTTTGTTTTTACTTAACTTTCCATATGTTTTTTGTCTTGTCTCTGTAACAAGCTTTTAACCTCCTGAAGACAACCCTTTGAAATCCTCTAGTGCCTAGAACAGTGCCCCTTGCATAGGTCAGGGATTAGTTGCTGATTTGAGTTTCAATGAGCACAATTCCATCACAACTTCCTTTCCTCCCTCCCATCCTGCCCTGGGCTTTTTTTTAATCTTTTTTTTTTAAAGGCTTTACCTTTTTAGAGCAGTTTTAGGTTTACAACCAAATTGAGAAGGAAGTACAGAGATTTCCCATATACCCCTTGCTTCCATAACCTCCCCCTTTATCAAAATGTACCATATCACTCGCCAGAATGGTACATTTTTTACCAAGGTTGAACGTACCTTGACACATTATAATCACCCAAAGTCCATTGTTTACATTAGGGTTCACTCTTGGTATTTTATTTCTTTGGCTTTGGACAAATGTATAATGACATATATTCTTCATTAGAATATTGTACAGAGTATTTTCACTGCCCTAAAAATCCTCTGTGCTCTGCCTATTTATCTCTCCCCACCATTCCTACCAACAACAACACACCCACCCCATCCCTGGCAACCAGTGATCTTTTTATTGTCTCCAAAATTTTGCCTTTTCCTGAATGTCTTACAGTTGGAATCAAAAAGTATGCAGAGTTTTCAGATTGGTTTTTTTCTGTTAATAATATGCATTTAAGATTCCTCCATGTCTTTTCATGGCTTGACAGCTCATTTCTTTTTAGTGTTGAATAATATTCCGTTGAATGGATGTACCACAATTTGTTTATCCATTCACTTACTGAAGGATATCTTAGCTGCTTCCAAGATTTGGCAATTGTGAATAAAGCTGCTTTAAACATCCTTGTGCAGGTTTTTGTGTGGACATAAGTTTTCAGCTCCTTTGGGCAAGTACCAAGGAACATGACTGCTGGATCATATGGTAAGACTATGTTTAGTTTTGTTAAGAAACCACCAAACTGTTTTCCAAAGTGGCATTTTGCATTCCCACCAACAGCATATGAGAGTTCTTTTTCTTCACATTCTCGCCAGCATTTTGGCTATTCTAATATGTACGTAGTGGTATCTCATTGTTGTTTTAACTTGCATTTACCTGATGACATATGATGTGGAGTATCTTTTCATATCCTTATTTTCTATCTGTACATCTTCTTTGGTGAGGTGTCTGGTAAGGTCTTTGGCCCATTTTAAAATTGAGCTGTTTGTTTTCTTATTTTTGAGTTTTGTGTTCTTTGTATATTTTGGATAACAGTTTTTTATCAGATGGATCTTCTGCAAATAGTTTCTCCCAGTCTGTGGCTTAACTTTCCATTCTCTTAATGGTATCTTTTGCAGAGCAGAAGTTTTTAATTTTAATGAAATCCAACTTATCAATTATTTCTTTCATGCATCTTGACTTTAGTGTTTTACCTAAAAACTCATTGTCAAACCTGAGGTCATCTAGGTTTTCTCCCATGTTATCTTCTCCCATGTTATCTTCTAGGAGTTTTATAGCTTTGCATTTTACATTTAGGTCAATGATCCATTTTGAGTTAATTTTTGTAAAGGGTGTAAAGTTGTGTTTAGATTCATATTTTTGCATGTAGATGTCCAGTTGTTTCAGCACCATTTCTTGAAAAGACTATCTCTGTTCTATTATATGGCCTTATTATATTGCCTTATATTCTTTGTCAAAGATCAGTTGACTCCATTTATGTGGGTCTATTTCTGGGCTCTTTATTCTGGTCTACTGTTTCTGTTTGTCTGTTCTTTCACCAATACCACACAGTCATGATTACCATAGCTTTAGTCTTGAAGTTGAGTAGCATCAGTCCTCCAACTTTGTTCAACTTCAACATTGTGTTGGGTCTTTTCCTCTTCATATAAACTTTAGAATCAGTTTGTTGATGCACATAAAATAACTTGCTGGAATTTTGATTGGGATCTGGGACTCTTTTTAACTCATCCTTTAACCTCCTGGGTAGGGAGACTTTGGGATAAGTGCTGTAAACATATTTTAGAGAAGTCCTCTCTTCTCTTTTCTCCTCCCTTCCTTTCCTTTTCTTCTCCTTTTCTTCTTCCTCCTTTCTTTCTCTCTCTCAAACTAGTTGTAAGACCAAGAAGAGGGTAGGACCAAAGGGACCGTAAAAACAGTCCACGCCTGCTAGACTTAAAATTTTAGCTGCTTTCTCAGGGATAGGATGTGGAAGTAACTGCAATAGAGTGAAAAGAGAAATGATCTAGGAGTCAGGACACAAGGTGGAGTTTTGCTAAACATCAGGATGTGCTGTACAAGTCACTTGGTCAACACGGGCCTCAGTCTTTCCATCTGTAAGGAATAATGATAGCTAATATTTGTTGAGCATCTATTATGATTCCTGATACTGTCCTAAGAGGTTTAAATGAAGGAGGATGAATAGGTCGGTGTTTTTCAAACTTTACTTTTATTCAAGGGAACACTTTCTTTTTTGGGGGAGGGGTGTAGGAGTTTATTAATTTTATTTATTTATTTTTGCTGTGTTGGGTCTTCATTTCTGTGAGAGGGCTTTCTCTAGTTGTGGCAAGCGGGGGCCACTCTTCATCGCGGTGTGCGGGCCTCTCACTATCGTGGCCTCTCTTGTTGCCGAGCACAGGCTCCAGACGCGCAGGCTCAGTAGTTGTGGCTCACAGGCCTAGTTGCTCCGCAGCACGTGGGATCCTCCCAGACCAGGGCTCGAACCCGTGTTCCCTGCATTGGCAGGCAGATTCTCAACCGCTGCGCCACCAGGGAAGCCCCCAAGGGAACCCTTTCTTAAAATAAAGTCTCACATGGCTCCCCAATACATAGAACAGATAAAAGGGGAATACCACTTTTATTTATAAGTTGAAAAGTATAACATTTCCTAATGAAACAACTGAAGAGATCACAATTTGTGACCACCACTGCATCCAGCTTTGATCTATAACACATTTGAAGAGCATGCATATTTTTAGTTTTAAAAATAACTAAAAATAAATTCACTCAAATGCTTGTGGATCCCTGAAAGCAGTTTTGTGGGATCCCTGGTTTCCACAGAGCACAGTTAAGAAGCCGCTGGATGAGTTTACCTCTGAAGTCCCTTCTGAATTTTATGTTCTTTCTGCATCTGAGCTTGGCTCAAATGGCAAAAAATGCTGCCAAGAATACACACAGACCAGTCACTTTTCTCCGCATGAAGGAAGATGCCTCCTTTTCTATTTCCCCGTAGACCAATGCCCAGTACTAAAAAACTATCACTATGACTGGTTTTAATTTAGTCTCACCTTTAACAAGTGTTGGTGACCAGTAGTAATGCTATAGCTGTGACAAGTCATGACTGCTTTGGGTTTCAGCGTGGATTCTGCCTGTATAAATCTGGATATTTCCAGGGCATCAATTCAAGCTCAATACACTTTTGGATGCCGTCAGACCTGAAATCCAAGGAGGAGGAAGCTTGAAATAATATGGCATCGTGAATGTCAACAATGCTGCTGGGATGGAAAGAGGAGTCCCCATCCCACTATTTACCTGTGGGATCCTGGCTAGTCATTTTATATTTTGGGGCCTAGTTTCTTGAACCAGAGATCAT
Organism: Monodon monoceros; assembly: GCF_005190385.1. NCBI lineage: Eukaryota > Metazoa > Chordata > Mammalia > Artiodactyla > Monodontidae > Monodon > Monodon monoceros. The sequence goes on along the minus strand of NW_021703767.1, from coordinate 113,470,373 downwards.
CTCCATGTCCTTTGCAGCTGAATCCTTCTTTATTCTCTAAGTATACATCCTTCTGTGATCAGCTGCACTGCCTTGTATCTTCCTTGCTTCTCAGTTATCAGCAGGGCTGGCTTCGTGGACAAGCATCCTGTGCATAACAAAGGGCCTCACAGTCAGGGGGCCCTGTGCTTGGTTTAATGCTATGACATTGCCATCTTGAAATTCTTTTTTTTTTTTAAATAAATTTATTTATTTATTTATTTATGGCTGTGTTGGGTCTTCATTGCTGCGCGCGGCCTTTCTCTAGTTGCGGCGAGCGGTGGCTACTCTTCGTCGCGATGTGCGGGCTTCTCGTTGCAGTGGCTTCTCTTGTTGCGAAGCACAGACTCTAGGCATGCAGGCATCAGTAGTTGTGGCGCATGAGCTCAGTTGCTCTGCAGCATGTGGGATCTTCCCGGATCAGGGCTCAAACCCGTGTCCCCTGCATTGGCAGGTGGATTCTTAACCGCTGCACCACCAGGGAAGCCTGCCATCTTGAAATTCTTAATAATTTAATCTTTCAACTGTGTTTTGTAAGTGAAGTTCAATGCACATAAGCAGAAGGGATACAGGAAAGATGTATGTCCACCACTGTTCCTTGCCACCCCATTAGCATAGGCTTCAAGATGCCCACTGGCACAGATTCCCAGTGAACCCACAATGCATGGGAGTTCAGTAAGACCTGATGCAAGTACAAAGTGTGTTATGTCTATGACCGTGTAAGCGTGGTGCTCACAGCTCTGAGAAGCCAAGCTTTCTATTCGAACCGGAACTTGCTTTAAATGCAGAAAGAAAGCAATGCCATTATAAGGCACATAAACGATCAGGGAATACTAACATATTTTTTGTTACTCATGTTATTTCTCTGCATTAGCTAACCACTTATGCCCAAAATGATGACAAAGAAGGAAAGGGGAAGATAGGGAAGCCCATTATGTCTTTTTTCTTTCAGTCCTTCCTTGCTCATCAGTAAGCAGAAGGCAGAGAGTGTTCGTAGAATGCGTGAGTATCAAGAAGTGAAATAAAAGCAGCTGAACTAATTTTGTCAAGCTTTTCCACTGGTCTGGCAAGAGCAAAATACATATGCAACCATGAACTATGAAATACAAATTGTATAATTTTGGTTATTCCACGTATGAGTGAAGTGTTCTTATATTTGCATTTAAATCTGGCATTGCATGATATAAAACGAATGTGAAAATTCATAATAACACTTTAATTTTTCTTTACTTAGAGCAACATTAGATAGCAAATAAAAAACACAATGATGTGAAATACATAGGTATAAAGCTAACAAAATATGTATAAGATCTCTATGAGGAAAACTACAAAGTTCTAGTAAAAGAAATCGAAGTAAGTAAATAAAAGGAGAAATATTTCATGTTCATGGATAAGACTCGATACTGTTAAGATGTCAGTTCTTCTCAGGTTGATCTATAGATTCAATGTGATCCCAATCAAAATTCCAGCAAGTTACTTTGTGGTGATTGACAAACGGATTCTAAAGTTTATATTGGAAAGGCAAAAGACCTAGAATGGTAAACTTAATACTGAAGAAGAAGAAAAAAGTCAGAGGACTGGCACTGTACCACTTCAAGAGTTACTATAAAGCTACGTTTTCAAGAAAGTGTGGTGGTATTGAAAGAACAGACAAATGAAATAGAATAGAAAGCCCAAAAATAGACCCACACAAATATAGTTGACTGATCTTTGACAAAGCAAAGGTAATTCACTGGAAAAAGCATATTCTTTTCAATAAATGGTACTGGAACAAGTGGACATCCACATGTAAATTTTTTTTAAAAAGAATTGAGACTCTGACCATATATCTTTCATAAAAATTAACTCAAAATGGGTCATAGACTTAAATGTAAAATACAAAACTACCAAACTTCTAGAGGATAACATAGCAAAAAATAAACATTAGGCATACGGAAAATCTCCCCTGGATTATCCTTTATTCTCACACTACTACCACAATTCACTTCACTTTTGAAACCAGATGTGTGTGGGTTTTCCACACATCAAGCAGTTCTCTGACAATTGGGCATCCTACAATTTAACTCAATTCTGATACTATCTACCTGGAGACCACATCAGATCTCACAGGTTAAGGGCTCAGCCCTACAAGACTGCCCTCGCCCCAACTTCAGATGTCAATTGAAATTCCCAAGTTGTCACCTATACTTCTGACTGACCTGCTATAAATCGAGGTTCCCACGACGCCTTTTGGGGTTCAATAATTTGCTAGAATGGCTCACAGAACTCAGGAAGACACTTACTTACATTTACTGATTTATTATAAAAGGATACAGATGGAAAAGATGCATAGGGCATGGTATGTGAAGGGTCCTAATCAAAGGAGCTTCTATTCCCATAGAATTGGGGTAAAATACCCTTCAAGCATACGGATGTGTTCAACCAACCCCACTTTGGCAATTTTTATGGAGGCTTCATTATGTAGATATGATTGATCATTAACTCAGTTTCCAGCCCCTCTCCCCTTCCTGGAGGATGGCGGGGTGAGGCTGAAACTCCAAAACTTCTAATCATGGCTTGGTCTTTCTGACAACCGGCCTCCATCCTGACATTATGAAGGAGTTAACCAAGAGTCAGTTCATTAGAACAAAAGACAGACCTATCACCCAGGAAATTCCAAGAGATTTGGGAGCTCCATGTCACAAACTGAGGTCAAAGACTAAATATTAGAACTAATACTGGAAATACTAGACAAAAGAGCTCCTAGTGCTCTTATCACTTAGGAAATTACAAGAGTTTTAGGAGTTCTGTGCCAGGAACAGGGGCAGAGACCAATATATATCTTTTTCTATTATTTCACACTAGATGACCTTGGGTTTGACAGTGAGTTTTGTTTTTGTTTTATTTTTGGCTGTTTTGGGTCTTCTTTACTGGGTGCAGGCTTTCTCTAGTTGCGGTGAGCAAGGGCTACTCTTCGTTGCAGTGCGCAGTCTTCTCATTGCAGTGGCTTTTCTTGTGGAGCACTGGCTCTCGGTGCACAGGCTTCAGTAGTTGCAGCACATGGGCTCAGTAGTTGGGGCATGCAGGCCCTAGAGCACGCAGGCTTCAGTAGTTGTAGTGTGCCGTCTTGTAGTTGTGGCTCACGGGCTCTAGAGCACAGGCTCAGTTAGTTGTGGTGCACGGGCTTAGCTACTCTTCGGCACGTGGGATTTTCCCAGATCAGAGATCAAACCCGTGTCCCCTGCACTGGCAGGTGGATTGTTAACCACTGTGCCACCAGGGAAGTCCCAACAATGAGTTTTTAAGATGTAATGCCAAAACGAGATGAAAAAATAATTGTTAAGTTGGATTTCATTAAAATTTAAAACTTCTGCTCTCTGAAAGATACCATCAAGAGAATGAAAAGATGAGCCACAGACTAGGAGAAAAATATTTGTAAAAAACATATCTGAGGGCTTCCCTGGTGGCGCAGTGGTTGAGAGTCCGCCTGCCGATGCAGGGGACACGGGTTCGTGCCCCGGTCTGGGAGGATCCCACATGCCGCAGAGCGGCTAGGCCCATGAGCTATGGCCACTGAGCCTGCATGTCCGGAGCCTGTGCTCCGCAACGGGAGAGGCCACAACAATGAGAGGCCCGCATATCGAAAAAAAAAAAAAACATATCTGATAAAGGACTTGTATCCAAAATATTCAAAGAACTCTTAAAACCCAACAATAAGAAAATAAACAACGTGATTAAAAAGTGCATACAATATCTAAACAGAGGGACTTCCCTTTCGGTGTAGTGGTTAAGAATCTGCCTGCCAATGCAGGAGACACAGGTTCGAGCCCTGGTCCGGGAAGACCCTACATGCCGTGGAGCAACTAAGCCTGTGCGCCACAACTACTGAACCTGCGCTCTAGAGCCCACAAACCACAACTACTGAGCCCACGAGCCTAGAGCCTGTGCTCCGCAACAAAGAGTAGCCCCAGCTCACCGAAACTAGAGAAAGGCCATGCGCAGCAACGAGGACCCAACGCAGCCAAATAAATAAATTTATTAAAAATATATATATCTAAACAGACACCTCACCAAAGAAGATATACAGAAGCAAATAAGCATATGAAAAGATGCTCAATGTCCTATGTCTTTAGGGAATAGCAATTTAAAACAACAGTGAGATACCTCTAAATACATATTGAAATGGTAAAAATCCAAAATACTAACAGCATCAAATGCTGGCAAGGATGTAGAGCAATGGGAACTCTCATTCATTGCTAGTGGGAATGCAAAATGGTTCAGCCACTTTTGAATACAGTTTGATGGTTTCTTACAAAGCTAAACATAGTCTTACAATAGGATCCAGCAATTGCACTTCTAGGTATTTATCCAAATGAGTTGAAAACTTATGTCCACACACAATGAAATGCTGCAAATGAATGTTTATAGCAACTTTATTTATAGCTGCCCAAAACTGGAAACAACCAAGGTGTCCTTCAATAAGTGAATGGATAAACAAACTGTGGTACACTCACACATTGAAATATTATTCAGCAATAAAAGGAAGTGAGATATCAAAGCCACAAAAAGTCTTGGAGGAAGAATCTTAAATGCTTATTGATAAGTAAAAGAAGGCCAACTGAAAAACTCATTTTGTATGATTCCAACTATATGACATTCTGGAAAAGGTCAAACTAAGGAGACAGTAAAAAGATCAAGTGGTTGTCAGGGATTTGGGGGAGCATGGAGGAGGAATGATTGGATGGAGCACAAGGAAATTTTAGGGCAGTGAAATTACTGTGGAGAATATTGAAATGGTGGATACATAGCTATGCATCTGTCAAAACCCATAGAACTGTACAATGTTAAGAGTGGACCCTAATGTAAATTATGGACTTAATTAATAATTATGTGTACCTACTGATAACAAACGTACCACACTAATGGAAATAAATACATTAATAAAAGAGGAAACTGGGGGTGGGGGAGGGGTATATGGGAACTCTCTGTACTTTCTGCTAGATTTTTCTGTAAACCTAAACTTCTCTAAAAACATAAAATCTACTAAAAACAAGAAAAACATCACAACCAGTCAAGAAAGAGAGGGAAGGGAATAAAAGAAATGCTTTATATTTTAACACCTTCAATAGTATTTTTCCCTGCTTTTTGAACAAGGGACCCGACATTTTTACTTTGCCTTGGGGCCTGAAAATTATGTACCTGGCCCTGTTTATCACTTTGTATGAATAATAATAACTAATGTTTATTGAGCACATACTATGCACCATGCACAATGCTAGGCACTTTTTATATATAATTCCATTTAATTTTTACAACAACCCTATGAGGTAGGTCCTATTTTCATGCCCCCTTAGAAATAAGGAAATCAAGGCTTGAAAAGTTGAGTGTCTTGATCAAAGTCACTTAGCTTGTAGGAGAAAGAATCAGACTTGAACCAAGCCATCTGATTCCAGAGTCGGTCCCAGGTCCTGACCACCAACTGTAACCACTGCCATCTTAGATTTCAAGCTTTCTGAGCTACTTCTTTAGCTATGCCATTGATTGCCAAATATAAACCTCACTGACTGCAGTGCTCAGGCATCTGCCAAGATGACAGTCTTGCAATTTTAATCATCTTGGGCTTAATGTGAATATTCCCAACTAGCAGATACTTTTAACAAAGCCCCTTAAATTCTTTGGATGATGCAAGCTGTGTAAATGCACAGGAGTCTTGTGAACATCATCATGGACGGTACTTCTTTAGACACATAAATCATGAAGGCTTTAACTTTCTCTAAGAAAACATGCAATAAATACATGCTTTTATAAAGCCGACCTCGACAATTTTGATTCTGAACTGAGAAGACACACGCAAGATTTGAACAACAAGAAAAGAAAATCAAAATGAGTCCTCTCAGCTTCTTTGCATGAGTTTTTCCCATACTTACTCCTGCTTTTTTTTTTTTTTTAAACTGGCTCAGCACATAATTACAGGGTTAAGCAAATGAGAACTTGTCATCTGCATGGGTTTTGGGGTGCAGTTGTCTGTACAAAGCTCAGGACTATGACCGTCCTGTAGGCCTCAGCTGTGCAGCACAGATGTGTACCTCAACTTACCAGATCAGGTCAGCTCTGCAGAAACCAATCTCTCTCATAGTAACCGCTGATCTTTAAAGGATCTGATATGAACTGCTCTGCTGAAGTGAGTTCTGTTCTTCTGAGAGAAAGCCAGATAAAACCGAACGGTCGAGGCTGTCATGAGAGCCTTTAGAAGTTTGAAGTAGATGTGTTTAATCCTGCTGTGATAGAGTGAGGTAGCCCATACATCTCTGCTTCTTTGGTGCATGATGGAAGCATGGGGGATATGTTATGATAAAAAATCCCAATTATGCCTTCCACCATCTGTTAATAGCATGTGCTAGTGGACACGTTGCCAGGAAATATCGAGAACAAAGGAATGAGAGGCTCTCATTCCACAGAAATGAATCTCAGCTCCCACTGACGCTTGCTGGTTTGGTTACAGATGTGTCCGTGGCCTCAACGCCCAGCCCCACACAGCACAGAAGGCCGCCTTGGGGAAGCTAAACCAGGCCAGGTCTGTTTGCAAGATGGACTCAGTGGAAGGCAACATTGACGTTTTTCTTACAATGTCTCAAAAATACAATTAAAACAGAAAGAAGCAACTAGCTCCCACTTCACATACATATATGACTAGCTCACTGATAAAGTCATTAAAAAACCTCAGCGCTCTTTGAGGAAAAGGCATGCACATGGCATGTTTTGAATCAAGTTTTATAAAAAGATTAAAATGTACTATTTAAAATATGTAGTCTGGAACTGTCATATCTTATTCCATCAATTTTTTCTTCCAAATGATTGAGAATAACTGTAATAGACATAAAACAATCTATAGAAATAAGCAAGAACTTAATATAACTAATATCTATTATATTATAGATATATAATAACTAATACATAATTAGAACCCATATACAAAGCAATGCACTGAACTATTAGTTTCCACCTCTATCTAACTAAACTGGTATCAGAGTTAACCAGTAAAAATTCTACTATATTTTTGAGATTTGTCTATTTTATAATGTGATCCTAGAAAATACCTGGATTTTTAAGAGACATGTCTAAAGTACTACAAGATGGAAATTATTGAGTTCCAGGAAACCGATAGCATATATGAGATGTTAGAAGATGTGCAATTTGCTCATTATAACATATAACCAGGGATCTTAGCATACAGACCACATGCAGAAATTCCTTGGTAGAAGTTAGAAATACATCTGTGAAAGCATGAACTCTTCATCTATGTATAAAATAAAACAAAACTGAAATCTTATTTTTGTCCCCAAAAATCCCTTTGATAATACCTTTGAAAAGTTTTTAAATTAGGACATAGTTTCCTACTAGTATCATCATTAAATAACACCTTCCTATGCTCACCTTGCCAAAATTCACTTCCTTCCTCTCTGGCAAACATTCCTTCTCTGGAGTCTTCTGGCACTGCATTTCCCTTGTCAGGGGAGCTGCATGCTGCCCCCCATCTACCCTGAAAGCTGGCTGTCCTCAAGAGGAAGGTCACACAGAAGATCTTGATTAGAATGAAATTCATGCATCGTTTTCTAGTGTAACCTACTGACTTTAGAGGTGAAGAAATTGATGCCCCCAAAGTTAAATGATCATCACGTGGCTTCTTACTTTAGCTGCTAGAAATAGAACTTCTGATTCTCATTATAGTGTTCCTTCTACTACATTTGCTCCCTTTCTTTATCCATTTGTCTTTCCACCTCTTTACTCTTCCCCTCCCCACTCCTAACAGAAGCCCTAGCCTGAATCAAACTGCGATTACTCTTCAACCCCATTCTCACTGGACTGAAAGGAGGAGAAAGGGAACGCCCTCTCCTTCCATTCTTTCTTCCTGTGTCCCTTCTCTCTGTCCCCTCTGTAAACAAAATTTTAAAAGGGTTAAAACCTAGGCACATCATTTTAATGGATTTTTAAATTAAGAAATTAACACCTAATTCTTGTAGAATACTTGAAAGATACAATCATAATGAATAAGACAAAAATCACCTCTAAATCCACATCGCAAAGATAACCCCTGTGAAGATATTGATCTATTTTCTTTCTAATATTTTTTCAATACATAGCTCCATTTTAATATTCTTGAGACTATCTTAGAGATAAGGTTTTAATTCCAGCTTTTTTTCTCATGTCACTAAAAATAATTTAAAACATAATTGTAACTATTGCTTGTATTTTATTATAAACTCCATATTGAAAGGATTGCTGACTCCTGGTTAATCATTATAATGGACTCTGTCTTAGTGGAGTACTGGTAAACTGCCTTTCTGGGAAAAGAGCCCTGATTTGCAGCATTTGCCAATTTCCATGGTGTAAATACTACTCCTATGACTGATTTCAAGCTACCAAGATTTAACAAATGACTCCCAGACATTTCTGAAATTTTAACAATAGCTTCTTTTTAAAATTTAATTTAATTTATTTTTGGCTGTGTTGGGTCTTCATTGCTGTGCGCGGGCTTTTCTCTAGTTGTGGCGAGTGGGGGCTCCTCTTCGTTGCGGTGCACGGGCTTCTCATTGCAGTGGCTTCTCTTGTTGTGGAGCACAGGCTCTAGGTGCACGGGCTTCAGTAGCTGCAGCATGCTGGCTCAGTAGTTGTGGCTCGTGGGCTCTAGAGCGCAGGCTCAGTAGTTGTGGCGCACGGGCCTAGTTGCTCCACGGCCTGTGGGATCCTCCCCGACCAGGGCTTGAACCAGTGTTCCCTGCATTGGCAGGCAGATTCTTAACCACTGCGCCACCAGGGAAGCCCTTTAACAATAGCTCTTGCAAGCTGGTATGAGCCAGTGGCCACACACCATGGACTGGGTGTCATATCTCTGCCCTCAAGACACCAACACTTAAGTAGGGTGACAAAGAGGTCCTTGATAAGCAAAGAAATAGCCTTAAACCCATGGCTGTCTTAATCTTCTCAGTGTTTTCATCTAGCTGTGTTCCCAGCTGATGGTCTTCACTGAGTAATCCGTCTCTACTAATGACCTCAGAAAAAGACTGGCAAACAGCGTGGAATATCCTTCTATACTTCTTTTCACATTCCTTCCCCTGGTCCCTCAAAATCACCTTCCCTAGGCTTTGCTTCCTACTCTCTGTTGCTTTTCAATCCTAATGGTTTCCAGCTGTGTAACTTCTATTCAGGTGCCGTTACATATGTTTTAAACATGGAAGAACACAGTTAATCTGAAATGAAAAAAAAACAACTGACATGTAACTAACCTTGTGGGTAGGTGGAATGAGCTTTCAATCAGCTTTCTTTTTTTATCTATTCACTGACCTGTTCTTTTTAAAAGATAAATCTTAAGACTGTGACATTAGGCTCAAATGCAGAGCTTTTCTGGAAGTTTGATTGCCTAGAATGGGATTCTGTTGTCCATGAGCTTCAGAATAAATATGCTGAATTTGAATTTGAAATGTTTCATGTATCATCATATTGTTATTACTCTTGGTCTTCTTAACTAAGTAAAAAATTAAGTAAAATCTTCAGATATTTTCTGAATTCATCTCGTTTCCCCACAAAGCTTACGTGCAATACATTTGTTAAATGAATGAAGACTGACATGGGGCATAAAATGAATAGCAGTAGAGGACTTCCCTGGTGGCTCAGTGGTTAAGAATCCGCCTGCCAATGCAGGGGACACGGGTTCGAGCCCCGGTCCAGGAAGATCCCACATGACTGCAGAGCCTGCACTCTAGAGCCCGTGAGACACAACTACTGAAGCCCGTGAGCCTAGAGCCCATGCTCCACAACAAGAGAAGCCACCACAATGAGAAGCCCGCGCACCACAACAAAGAGTAGCCCCCGCTCACCACAACTAGAGAAAGCCCGCGCGCAGCAACGAAGACCTAACACAGCCAAAAATAAATAAATAAAAATAAATGAATGAAATAGCAGCTCTCTATAAAGTAATATCTGCCCTTAAAAAAAAATGAATAGCAGTAGAGAAAAGGTCAAATATTACAGTGTTAATTGTGTCATAAATAAAGCTTAGGAAGTGAAAGGACCTGGGGTGAAATCCCAGTTCCCTATTTACCAGCTGTGTGACCTTGAATGAGTCATTCAATCTTTCTGCGCCTCTGTTTCCTCATCTTAAATAGTTGGATAATACTTACTTTTGTAGGGTAAGATTGTGAGGTGTTTCAGTTATTTACCTCCATGTAACCAGCTACCAAAACTTAGTGCTTTAAAACAGCCATTTATTTTGCTTTTACTATTGTAGGTCAGGAATTTGGGGAGGGCTCAGCTGGGCAATTTGCCTCTGTTCCACGTGGCATCTGTTGAGTTTGCTGGGCTGGCGGTTAGAGATGCATGTCATAGGTATATATATACCTTCGTGTGCATTAGTGCCTTAGTGCTTCCTGGCATTTCCCTCTCATCCTCAAGGTTGGGGGGTGGTGGATGGCAAACCTTTCCTGTAAAGGGCCAGATAGTGAATATTTTAGGCTTTGAGGGCCATATGTTCTCTGTCACAACTATTCAACTCTGCCATTAGTGTTAAAGCAGCCATAGCTAATAATGTAAAGAAATGGCTGTGTTTCAATAAACTTTATTTATGACATTGACATTTAAACTTCGTATAATTTTCATATACCACAAAATACTATTCTTTTGATTTCTTTCCCCCAACCATTAAAAGATGTAAAAGCCATCTTAGCTCAGAGGTCCTGCAACATAGGCAGTGGGCTAGATTTGGCCCATGGGCTATAGTTTGCTGACTCCCTACACCTGGGCCTTTACATACAGCCTGGGCTTCTTGCCACATCATGGTCACACTTCTTATATTAATATAATGGCGGGCTTCCAGCAACAAGTGTTCCAGAGACAGGAAGTGAAGGCAGCCGGGCTCTTAAGGCCTGGGTCCTGAAACTGGCACAATGTCACTTCTGCCATATTCTCTTGATCAAAGCAGTCACAAGGCCCATGTAGATCGAAGAGGATGGAGAAATTAACTTCTCTTGATGGGGAAGTAGCAAGGTCACAGTGCGGAGGAGCAAGTGGAAGGAAGGGAGATGTATTGTGGCTACAAATACAATCTACCACATGAGGATCAGGAATAATGTTTATAAAGTAACTTCCTTAAGATGTGCACTCAATGTATGATGACTCAACGTTACTATTAATAGTATCATTGTTAACTCTGAAAGGAGAGCAATTAGCGTTGAGATTCACACGGAGTCTCTTATAGGAGAAATGCAGTGAAAATTGTCCAAAATTAGGCTTTTAAGAATTTCTCACTTATATTTTCCTCATCTACAGTAATAGGGCTTGTAAGAGTACCTATACTGCAGGGTGGGTTTGAGAAGTTAATGAAATAAAATATGAAAATTGCTTAGGTAGAACAGGCCTGGTATGAAGGTAATTATTGTTATTATTATTATTTTACAGTTTGAAAAAAAATTGTTTTCAGTTATCTAGGCTTTTCTAGGAGTTCTAAAACCTAGACTTTCAAATGCAGCAGACTCTCAAATGCAAGGTGCCAAATCACCTTGCTAATAACTTCAGGGACTGTTAACCGATACGTTGGGGAAAAAATGTTTAAAAACTGGGTTTGCCTTATTGAAGATTACACATATGAAAATACAATAGTTACAGATATACACACCCATTCATGTACACATTGCAGATTTCGAGATAAATTTGCTTTACATTTTTTTAAAGACTAATAATGTTTTAGATGCATTTTACAGAAGTGAAGGCCTCAGCAAATTTGAAATATTGATATTGATCACCGTAGTAGCAATGGCAAGGGAAGAGAAACAACAACAAAAAAAGAAAAGAAACTGATTCAGAATGGTAAATAGGGTGCCAGCTGAAGCGTTTGGGGTTTTGTTAATTGGTATTGTCTTCAGTTGGTGAGTTTCTGAAATAAGGTGGCAACTGGGTAAAGGGATCAATCAGGACACAAATGAGAGGTCTAAGCAACTGCAAATAAACTAGATTCCTGAGTAATAAATCTTGAATCTTGCTGTTTGATCACCCTTATCAGGCAGAAGCCTGAGAAAACAGAAGAGCTCTCCATCCTGCCCAGAAGGTCAAGGACGCACTTATCATCCTCTCCACATTCCTAAGGGGACGACCCTTTACCGAGAATGCAGAAAGTGGCTGCTTGATCTGGAACAAACCCTGGCTCGTGGGGCTGGATCTTCACTGGACCATGGCAAGGCGGCATGCAGCAGCTCATGACTTGGACTTTGATGCTATTCAACCGTTGAACAAAATCTTTGTTGATGTGAGAAAACAGCCCCAATAAATTAAGTGAGAAAACTATGTGCAAAGCTACGGGTATAATGTGTACAGTTTTTATCAAGCAACACACAATGAATATATGTGAAAAAAAAAAATCACAAGGCCTCACCAAACATGACACAGACTGTCTCTGTGTGAAAGGATTTAGGATGACTTATAGACCTGCTTCCTTGGAGTTTTTCTTTGTTTTCCAAGTTTTCTGCTGCATGTTACTTCTAAGACAGGAAACAGTTATTTTAAAATATAACTAGAATAGAAAGAAGTAAAACCAACGATTAAGTGATATTGAGAGTAAATTAGACGATCTATTTGACAGTGCTTGCTAAACAAATCAGTGCTCTACCTCAATACATAACATCTCAATTCAGCCACAATACAGTATGTTAAAGATTTAATTAAAATTTGTATGTGAGTGAGGCTCAATTAGGAGGTATAATAAATACTGTGTAGCTATCAGGTACTACCATACTTAATTAAATAATAAAAACTTATCAAGAAAAGCGCACATGAAATTGCAGTTTCCAACATAGAGACTTAGAGGGAACTTGAGCCTTGTGACTTACATCACTTAAGGATCTTCAAAAAATATACCATCATGTTAGAGACCACGACATCATCACGTCTGAATCATGGGTCTATTCGAAGAGGCTGTGGTGGAGTGAGGTCAGGGGTGGGAGAAGGAGATTAGACCAACCAACACATGTGTTATCCCTTCAGGGACAAAAGAAAAGATCATTGTAGGATTGAATTTCTTTGTTTCCCTTAGGTTGTGATGGCATCACAAAATCCTCCTTCCACAAGGCAGTTGCTTCATCCTTTATTTCTTTTTCTCCAGTACCTAGTGCTTGGTGCATGGTATTGCCCGCAAAACGTGTGTGTGATGAAGAGGGCCAAAGTCTTGTTCCAGGTAGGGAATGTGCTAAAAGCAATCCCAAGGTCCGTATTGTAGAAATACTACTTTCAATTACAGTTGTGCCGACACACAGCACACTTAATTACTATTCAACTGATATGATTATCCCTGTTGATAAGAACTAATCCTCATTTCCTTACACTTGTCTGTGCTTGCTTAGTTACTGACCAGTCATCAGTCACAGGCTACACAAGTCAAAAGGAAAAATGAACTGCTTGCTCATGCTGTAAGTTCTCTAACAATACCTGTGTCGTATTTTCATTTTGTCCCCTTCACCTTTCAGAAACTCCCCATTTATCCAATCATGAAAAAGAGGAAGTCTTTTGGTTTAGCCTTATAGTCCCTGACTGGACAGGGGAAAAGAATGGTTTTGTTTCTAATCAGATCTGTATGTCAATTTGGGAACACAAATTCTCAGAAGGAGTGATTTTACTCTCTTTGTATCTGATTTTGTTTGAACCTCCTGTGCTGCCTCGCCTATATGGTTACTGACCCAGGACTGTTCTGAATGGCTGGCCTGACTGCTGAAGGCCCTTGATAAGAGATACACTTTTGTCATTAGCGAGTTTGCTGTTTGGGAGCATTCTGTAACCTGGGAGCTTGGCTTGTGAGTGTCCATTCCCCATGGATCCTCAGGAATTAGGGACTGACCCTGTTGTTCCTATATTAAAAGCAAATCCAGGAAGAAAGAACCCTTCATGTGCACGTGTCCCGTTAGCTCATTCCAGAAGGGGAAGCATGCAGATCACTCAGGGTCCCTTCCAGCTTCACTGAAATTTGGGTTAATTCCTTTGTGCACTGATTCAAGAAATATTTAAGTGCTGACAATATACAGACCTCTGTGCTAGGTTCGGTGGGGATATTCAGTTGTTAAAAGACACATCTCTAACCCTCAATAAATTTATATTACATGCCAATTTGCAATCTTGTTGGTACAGGCAAATTCTCTTCCAAATAAACGATACAAAAGGGAATGCTTCCATACCGAGTCAGTGGCCTACCTATTTCAAGAAATACTTGAAATTGTGTAACGTCTACATGATTTTTTTTTTAAGTGTACTGGCAGGGTGCCATACAGAATATGTGAATTGTTAATGCCTAAGCACAAATTAAAGTTCCTGCTGCGCTTCGTTAGGACACTAGGTGTCTGGGGACCTGGGGCCAGATTTTATAAAGGGAAGCTTGACCCATGTGGACAGTGTGATGTGGCTTCTCTACAGTAAAATAGTAATTCGTCAAAGGAGTGTGAGACGTCATTTAACACAGCTATTAGGGAACTTGAAGACATGGCCCCTGTGTTTTTCACTAGGACTTAGGTTTCCTTAACCAGTACGATATTTCAGCTCCTTCTTTGTTTCTCAATTCCTTAATCCTCTCTCTGTGACATCCTTACCCTTCGACCCAGACTGCTGCACGATTAGTTCTCTGATGTTTTTGGCAACACTGTCTAATTTCCTTCACAAATCATTAGAGGCTATTAAATGTCTATTCCAGAAACTCCTCCAATGCACATGTCATCCAGGCGGGGAGAGAAGTACATTTGCAGAGGACATCCAGGAAGAGAAGCTTTGAGAGCCAACTTTCCAACCCCACAAATGAAAGGGGAGAGTAGGTCCTCTAACAAACGCAAATAACTGTGGTTAATGATCTTAGCCCAATCGTTCTTATCATCTGGTTTTGGTTTTGTCCATCCTGTTAATTAGATTAGGCCAAATTAGGGCAGATTATAAAATGAATAAATGATTGTGCTAACTTCTCTGAAAGCATCAGGGAGTTGCAGTCACCTCCTCATTTCCTGACCACCTTCCAGTTCAATATAGTAGAGTCAATGTAGGCAAAAGTCTAAAGCTGGTGATACGTTGACATTGACACCCCCTTTAAAAGCTGTCACTTTCTTTTAAAAGCTGTCACCATTTGATAAAATCATTCAGTACAAAGGATGAGGGACTTATGAGTTTCCCCTCATGTATCTTTGTAGAGCAGTTTTAGGTTCACAGCAATATTGAGCAGAAGGTACAGAGATTTCCTATACACCCCTGCCCCCGTATTGATATCTCCCACTGAGCTGTACATTTGTTATAATTGACAAACAAACATGGACATGTTATTATCACCTACAGTCCATAGTTTACATTAGGGTTCACTCTTGGTGTTGTCCAGTCTAAGGGTTTTGACAATGTGAAATGACATGTATCTATATCTACCATTGTAGCATCATATGGAAAAATTTCCCTGCCCTACAAATCCTCTGTGCTCCGCCTATTCATCTCTCTCTCCTCCCTAAGCCTGGCAACCCCTGATCCTTTCACCGTCTCCAAAATTCTGCCTTGCAAAGAATGTCATGTAATTGGAATCATACAATACATAACCATTGCGAATTGATTTCTTTCACCTAGTTACATGCATTTAAGGTTTCTCCATGTCTCTTCATGATTTGATAACTCATTGCTTTTTAGTGCTGAATAATATTCTACTGTGTAGATGTACCAGTTTATTTATCCATTCACCTACTGAAAGATAATCTCGGTTGCTTCCAAGTTTTGGCAACTGAAATAAAGTTTCATAAACATCTATGTACAAGTTTTTGTGTGGACGTAAGTTTTCAACTCACTTAGGTAAATACCAAGGGGTGTGATTGCTAGATCGTATGGTAAGAATAATGTTTATCTTTGTAAGAAATTGCCAAGCTCTCTTCCAAAGTGTCTGTACAATTTTGCATTCCCACCAGAAATGAATGTTAGAGTTCCCATTGCTCCACATTCTTGCCAGCATTTCACATTGTCAATATTTTGGATTTTTACAATTCTAATAGGTGTGTGGTAGTATCTCGTTGTTTCAATATGCAATTCCCTAATGACAAATGATGCCACACATCCTCCCATATGCATATTTCTCATCTGTATATCTTCTTTGGTGAGATGTGTGTTCAGATCTCCTGCCCACTTTTTAAACAGGTTGTTTGTTTTCTTACTGTTGAGGGGTTTTCTTAATATATGTTTTGGATAATAATCCTTTATAGGATGCATTTTTTGCAAATATTTCCTTCCGGTCTGTGGTTTGTCTTTTCATTCTCTTGACCCTCAGGTATCTTCAAATGGAAACCAGAGGACAGACAGTGCTTAATCCAAAGCAGAATTTCTTAACCTCAGTACTATTGACATTTGGGGCTGGGTAATTCTTTGTCATGGGAGCCTATCCTATGCGTTGTAGAATGTTTAGCAGCAACCTGACCTCTACCCACTAGACGCCAGTAGCCGCACCCCTCCCAGTTGTGACAGTGAAAAATATCATGACATTAGTAAATGTCCCCTTGGGTGGGGAATGGGGTTAACCATTGATTAACTGAGGACGTCTAATCAAAATGAATGAATCAGTATTGATGAAATTTAAGTCACCAATGAGGAAAGGGAAGTACAGAGATATTTTGATTCAGAGGCCTTCCCAGTGCCCCAGGAACCATTGCTAGTGGGTTCCTACTAATCCCATCCTATTAAGTACAGTGATCATACACATCTTGATTTATTTAGGATATGTTTACACCTATGGTCCCAGCAAAATTATTCATTGTGCCCCCTTTCACTTTCAAAGATATCCCAGTTCAGAAAATAAATTATAAATAAAGCCCATCTGGAATCTACAGGAACTATAAGCCCAATTTGGGCCTTCCTTTACTGTCCTCTGGTCTGGGGTGTCTGGAGTAACTAGTAACTATTGGGTACAGATAGGGATGCTGAAGAAGTAGAGAATCAAGAACTTTCCCATAAAGCCTTGACTATGTTTTGTTTATTTGTTTTGTTTTGTTTTTTCATAAATTTATTTATTTATTTTTGGCTGCATTGTGTCTTCGTTGCTACGCGTGGGCTTTTCTCTAGTTGCGGAGAGCAGGGGCTACTCTTTATTGTGGTGTGCAGGCTTCTCACTGCGGTGGCTTCTCTTGCCGTGGAACACGGGCCCTAGGCGCACGGGCTTCAGTAGTAGTGGCACGCGGGCTTAGTAGTTGTGGTGCACGGGCTTTGTTGTTCCGTGGCATGCGGTATCTTCCTGGACCAGGGCTTGAACCTGTGTCCCTGGCATTGGCAGGGATTCTTAACCACTGAGCCACCAGGGAAGTCCATTGGCTATGTTTTTAAACAGCACTGGGGTACAGGCAAAAAAAGGAAATGTCAATCAGAATATTTTGTGTTTGTGTATCTGAGTTCATGCGTATTCATTAGTGCCTAAATGTTGATTTTCTTCCTGTACACTAGCAGGAAATTCACCATGGTGTAACTCTACAGTGTGAATGGACAATTACTGTGTAATTTTAACAGCTGCTGAAATCTGTAACATTAGACTGTACTTTCATCCAGTTTATATCAGGAGGATATAATATACGTCATAGGGCAGAAATAAAGCAAGTGGCTCTAAAAGACCCTGTCTATTAATTGCAAGCATATTTATTAGCAATAATAGCCCTTCTTTCATTTTCATTTTGGGGCTAGTACAAATTGTCAGACAATAACACGCAAAAATGCTTAAACTTTAGCTTTTTTTAATGAGCGTTATTATTTAGCCCTTATTATTATTAAACTCAGGATTACTACTGCAACTGAATATAAACCATGACTTCCTGGCAGCCAAAGCAAAAAATAAAATAAGAATTAAAAATCAGTCATTCACCTGCATTTACCTCATTAAAGGAAGACTGCCAGTTCATCATGAGACATAAATTTGTTTTTCTAGCTTGAATGATGTCACATGAATTTAACAATAGAGTATTTTCCATAAGGGACATGGAAAGGCAAAGCAAGTGGTATCTCCAAAATCAGTTTTTACAATAATTGCGAGAACATCTTCCTGTGATAAAGCAGTTTCTTTTATTGTTCCCCAAAAGTGCTAAGAGCAGTGTGCAAAAGCCTAGAGGTGACAGCTAATGTGTCCTCAGTGGTGACAATCAGGCGTTGCATTAATTGTTTTGCCTGTTTTAACTCAGTTAATATTTACACCACCTTAAGAGGGTAACGATAGGATTCAAACACAGGGTGTCTGCCACACAGCCCGTGAGTTCAGCCATTCAAATGGGTGGCTTCCAGGTGATGTGACTTGCTACAGAGTCAGAGCTTATTGATGCTAGAGAAATGAAGGGTTAGCACACACCACAGACTCCTTCTAGATTCTAAAATTTCAATGCTCTCACATGCTTGCGTGAGAGAAGGCGTTAGCTGAAAATTCAGGGCTAAACTTTCTTGGCATTCACCCAAATTGCAAGTTGTGTACATATGTATGTATGTGCGTGTGTGTTTAATTGGATTTTCAATTTAGAGTGAGAAAACATTGCTTCCCACTTCGGAAACAGAAGACTTCTAGAAGCTCACGATAAAGCTCATGAAATGACACATCTTCCAGGAGAAGACTTCTAGAGGCTCAAGAAGGCTATTTGGAGGATTCCTCTAGTGGTCCAGTGATTAAAACTCCACAGTCTCAAGGCAGGGGGCACAGGTTCAATCCCTGATCAAGGAACTGAGTTCCCGTATGCCACATGGCAAGGCCAAAAAATTTAAAATAAAAAAAGAAATAGTGCTTAGGCTTGAGCAGGTGATTTCAGGGAAGGTCAAGCTATGGCTAATAACCTTAAAAGAAAAAAAAAGAAGAAGGCTGTTTGGACATCACATGACTCACGTGACTCTTTCCAAAAGAGAGCTTTCTTAAATTGAGTGTAAATGAGATATAAAAACATAAGGATTACATTTCCTTTAAAAGAGCAAGTGTTTAAAAATCGATAGAATGATTAGCACAAGAAGAAATCGATACTACCCCAGATGGCTGGTCTTGTCCCACTCCTGAGAGAAAGCCCATGTTGGTTCTCTCTTAGCTCTGGCAGAGGGAGGCCCTGCCAGGCAAAGTGAAATTTCAGGACCCAAAGCTGATTAAAGTAGTAAAAAGGAATCAGGGGGAATCAAAATAAATTTTTAAAAAATTGGTAGGAAGCCACGGTATTGTTGGAGATCTGGTATGGACAGAGTGAAGTTACGTGAGATCTGACATATGGACAGAGGGAAGCTACGTGAATCCTGGAGCAGGGACTAGCTCTCTTTTGGTGGATGTTTTGTTGTCCTTGAATGCTAAGCACAAGAGAGGAAAGTGTAGGTGGCAAGGGCAGCTCCCTTCCGTAAATCTCCCCAGGCCCCTTCCTCTGCCATAACGTTTTGCGGGACGACTTTTCTGTTTACCCTCCAAATTAGCTGTGAAGTTTTTTCCTGCCAACTTTAAGTCTTCCTAGGCTTCTCCGTTCTGCCTGTCTTCTTGGATTAGATTCTCTCCAAGGCCAGGACCCCTGGAATTTCAGCTCCATTTCCGAGGTAATTTCTGCAGGAAAGCAAGTTTGGCGGGTCAGCTTTTAATATATTCGGTGGCAGATGGGGGGGCGGGAAGGGGAGAGAGAGAACACAATTCTATTAGCCTTGGAAATCCAACTGGAACCCCTGGTAGTTACATTTTTTGAAACTTATTCATTATCCAGACATAGGACAGACTCCAATGAAGCACTAATAGTTCATATAATAAACTTCGGAAGACTACCAAAACACAGAATCTCTGCTGGGCGGCCAAGACTCCAAGGCGTTCCCCTGGGACTCCGATGATTTTTTTCAGGAGGGTGGTCCTTGAAGAACTAATAGAGGTTAAGTCTGGGATGTGAGCACTGAAGTTCTCCGTCACTTCCCTAGAGCCTCAGAATGAAGCCCTAGGCTGGCAGGGGAAGAGCAGTAGCAGTAGCCTGGCAAGGGCCTAGCAAGGACACAAAAGACTCTCAAGGAGACCTTTAATTCCTAAACAATAAATGGTCATGGAGTTACAGATAGGCTTTATGAGGGAAAGAAATGGAGCGCTAAATCCAGCTTGTCCCAGCTGAGCCCGGCCCAGGGGCAGCACCCGGGTTGGGTCTCATATGTCATCACAGTAGGGGCTAATCCGTGGGGCAAGGCCAGGGAGGATTTGGGGAGGAGGTCGTGGATGCCTCCTGTGAACTCTGCATTCAGGCCAGCACGCTCACCAAGGAAGATGACAGGTGTGAGGTCTTGGTGACATTTGCTCAGGTGAAAAGTGCAGGCCATGGTGTTATCAATGCTTTGTTTGGCTGGGCAGTCATAATTCTTCCAAGGTCATAGGATCTTCAGTGTCAGATAACTTGGTTGGGAAAGGCAAGGGGATAGAGCTGCCCCTTGTTTGGAAATGTCTTTAAGGGTCACCTTAGCTGCTATGTAAATATAGTATCAGGAAAATGTTCATTTGTACTCATTGTGCTATTAGTTAAGCACCAAAAACAGGATTATTCTGGGTAAAAATGAAAGCTTCATGATTAACCAAGGGTAGTTCCTGACCAGTTTTTTTTTCACCTTCATTACTCGCAGAACTTTTTTTTTTTTCCACTTTACATACAGTAAATTAACTACCCCGACCCCATTTCTTTCTTTTTTTTTTTTTTTGGTGTACAATTCTGTAAGTTTTAACAAGTGCATAAAGTCATGGAACTATTACCACAGTCAGGATGCAGAATAATTTCCTCACCCCCAAAATGTCCTTGATTCTTCCCCTTTGGAAAAATCCACCTGCCCTCAGGCTTTAGTAACTCCATACTATAGTTTGGACTTTTCCAGAATGTCATATAAGTTGAATTACATATTATGTAACCTTTTGGTTCTGCATCTTTCACTTAGTGTAATGCATTTGAAAATCATTGATATTATAGTTTCCAGTTGTTGGCAATTATCAATAATTATAAACGTTTCTATAAACATTTGGATATAGGTTTTTATGCGAACTTGAGTTTCATTTTTCTAGGGTAAAATTAACTAGGACTGGGACTCCTAGTCGTATGGTTTGTGTATGTTTATTTCATAAGAAATTGCCATACTGTTTTGGAGAATAGCTATACCATCTTATATTCTTATCAGCAATGTCTGAAAGTTCCAGTTTGTCCACATCCTTGCCAGCACTTGGAAGTGTCAGTTTTGTTTTTATTCTTAGCCGTTCTAATAAATGTTCTAATAAACTATCTTGTAGTTTTAATTTACATTTCCCTGATGACCAATATATTTTTGAGCATATTTTCATTTACTTATTCTCTACCTATATATCTATCTTTTTTTGGTGAAGTATCTGTTGAAATCTTTTGCCTAGTTTTATTGGGTTGTTTGTTTTCTTATTGCTAAATTTTAAGAGTTCTTTATATATTCTGGATACAAGTTCTTTGATGGATATGTGATTTCTAAAGATTTTGTCCCAGTCTGTAACTTGTCTTTTCATTCTCTTTAGCACGTCTTTTAAAGAACAAAGTTTTATATTTTTTTGAAGACCAATATGTCGTTTTTTTCTTTTGTGGATCATGCTTTTGGTGTTTTATCTAGGAACTCCTTGCCCAGTCCAAAGTCATGAAGACCTTCTCTTATGGTTTCTTCTAAAAGTTGTATAGTTTCACTTTTTACATATCTATATATGATCCATTTTGAGGTAAAAATTTTTTAGAACTTTTTGGAAGGGGTTACTTGTTCATGGAAACCACCATGCTTATTTACATTTGGTCCCTGGCATATAAGCTTAGAGCTACAAGATATCTTTATTAGAGGTAGACCCAGTATTCATGCTCTTTAAGCAATCGACAAATATTTATTAACAGTGGCATTTCGCTTTCATTGGTGCCTTCTGAGCAATTTAGAATGATCCTGGTTGGACATCCTGTGCTCTGAGGTCATATCTCTGGATTTCATCGTTCTCACCGCTATTCCCATAGAACTGAAGCTATTTTCATTAGCAGCCCACTGACAGATATCAAGGAGTCGGTGTCCAAAGGGGAAAGTAACTGTCTTATATCTCTCCCGAGTAAAATTCTATTTATTTTTCTCCTTGACACAAGAAGACTCTAACTACACAAAGTGAAAAACAAAACAGAGATAATTGGTCGGTTAATTCAAATTTCCACTGATCTTCTCCATCTTGACCACGTGCACATTAGCATTCTACACAGAATCAAAAGCAGCTTGGAGGTCACTTCATCCTCTAGTCCTTCATCCGACCACTTAATCGAGCCAATAAGTATTATTGCTGAGAGCCTCCTATGAGCCAGAGGCTGAGTACATGCCAGATAAGAAAATCAAAGCCCAGCCAAGTGAAGGGAGCTGCCCACAGCCTGGGGCGTACTCAGGGGGCACTAAATCATGGCTCTCACATTTCTCTCCACAGCAACTTCCTCACCTTTCTCCACATCCTCCACAGGTCATAACACACTGATACTTCTCTCCCAGAGAGAGTCCCAGCTCCGTTGGTGAATGACAGGACATGTGTGTCTTTGGGTTTCAGGGAGTGGACTGCAGCTCAGGGATGTAGATTTTGGGAAAGAGACAGTGTTTGGGAAACGAGTTTAAAGAGAAGCCTTGAAAAGGAGGGCTGTGGTTTGAGGGGATGAGGTAACTAGAAAGAAAGGGCCAGGGGCTGTGGTTTGGAAAGAGCATGTTAAGAAGGGAGGCTATGATTTAGGAACATTTTGAGAGGAGGGTCTATAGTTATTGAGAAGGGAGTAGGGGGAAGAGGTATGTGGTTAGGACAAGGGGGTTAAAAGAAAAGATAGGAGAAAGAAGAGTAGTTTTAAGAAGTGATCTGTGGACTCAGGCCAAGAGTTACTTATCTTAGACTCAAGTTTACAATTAGATACATTTCAAAAGAGTACCTAAAAGAACAAAAGTACAGTTTTGGGTATTATGCAGTAAGTTTTGTCTTTTGGAGTTTTTTTTGTTTTTCTCTTTTTAGTTTACTTTTGGCTGCATTGGGTCTTCGTTGCTGTGAGTGGGCTTTCTCTAGTTGTGCCGAGTGGGGGCTACTCTTCGTTGTGGTGCGCAGGCTTCTCATTGTGGTGTCTTCTCTTGCTGTGGAGCACGGGCTCTAGGCGCACGGGCTTCAGTAGCTGTGGCTCACGGGCTCTAGAGCACAGGCTCAGTAGTTGTGGAGCACGGGCTTAGTTGCTCCGTGACATGTGGCATCTTCCAGGACCAGGGCTCGAACCCGTGTCCTCTGCATTGGCAGGCGGATTCTTAACGACTGCGCCACCAGAGAAGTTCCAAGTTTTTGTTTTTTTAAAAAACAATAACTTTGAATGTTTCCTCGTTTAAAATAAGTGTTTAGGTAACATTCTCTTGCATTAATTATGGTTTAAGAATGCCACAGGATTTGAATTTTTTCTCCTCTGTCGTGGCCGGGTGGAAATCCTGCCTCTTTAAAGACAACCATGCAGGCAGAGCAGTATGCACTAGAGCTGGGATCACACCTGTCAAATAACAACCCAGCTGGGCACAGAGAGGTGGCATCCTGAGCCTTGTTTGTACATGGAATGAGAAAGAAATATCTGGTCTTACGTTAAGAAACTACCAAGTAGGAACTCAGATATGGATCCACTCCAGAGCCTGCAAAAAGAAGAAACCAACAAGTTGGCCCTCAAAAATGTATGTAAGTTCCTGGACTTCCCTGGTGGCACAGTGGTTAAGAATCCACCTGCCAATGCAGGGGACACGGGTTCAAGCCCTGGTCGGGGAAGACCCCACATGCCGCGGAGCAACTAAGCCCGTGAGCCACAACTACTGAGCCCTCGCTCCACAACTATTGAAGCCCGCACACCTAGAGCGCATGCTCCACAACAAGAGAAGCCACCACAAGGAGAAGCCCACGCACCGCAACGAAGAGTAGCCCCCCGCTCACTGCAACTAGAGAAAGCCCGCACGCAGCAACAAAGACCCAACGCAGCCAAAGAAAAAAATAAAATAAAATATAATGTTTAAAAAATAAATGAAAGGGACCCTTGCTTTAAAAAAAAAAATTATGTAAGTTCTTGAGGGCCAAGCCAGATGGAAGACCTAGGAAGACCTCCAGGTTCTTTGCCAGAGAAGAAAATACTTGGAACTTCGGTCACTCAAGTGAGTGCTCTCATGTATTTATTTAAGATGCTGTTATGAACTGAATGTCTGTGTCCCCCGCCACCAAAATTAATATGTTGAATTCCTAGCCTTCACAATGTGATGGTTAGGAGGTGGGGTCTTTGGAAGGTGTTTAGATCATGAGGATGGAGTTGAATGGGTGAATGAGATTAGTGCCCACATAAAAGAGACCCTGGAGAGCTCTCTGGTTATCTTTCTGTCATCTGAGGACACAGCAAGAAGACGGCAGTGTGCAACCCAGAAGAGGTCCTCACCAAAACCCAAACATGCCGCCATCCTGATCTTGGACCACTAGACTCCAGAACTACGAGAAATAAATTTCTGTTGCTTATAAGTTAACCAGTATATAGTTTTTAATATAGCAGCCTGAACTAACTAAGACAAATGCCTGCTGGTTAAACAAATGTTCATAGCAGTGTTACTCACAATAGCCAAAAGGTGGAAACAACCCAAATGCCCATCAACTGATGGTAGATCCATACAGTGGTATGTTATTTGACCATAAGAAGGAATGAAGTTCTGATAGATGCTACAAAATGAATGAACCTTAAAAATATGTTAGGGCTTCCCTGGTGGCGCAGTGGTTGAGAGTCCGCCTGCCGATGCAGGGGACACGGGTTCGTGCCCTGGTCCGGGAAGATCCCACATGCCGCAGAGCGGCTGGGCCCGTGAGCCATGGGAGCTGAGTCTGCACATCCAGAGCCTGTGCTCCGCAATGGGAGAGGCCACAACGGTGAGAGGCCCGCGTACTGCAAAAAAAAAAAAAAGTTAAGTGAAAGAAGCCTCACACAAAAGGCCACATATTATGTGATTCCATTTAGATAAAATGTCCAGAATAGACAAATTCATAGAGACAGAAAGTAGATTAGCAATTGCCATAGGATGGAAAAAGAGGAGTGGGTATGGCTTTTCTTCTGAGGGTGTTGAAAGCATTCTGCAATTAGATACTGGTGATGGTTACCCAACTTAGTGAATAAAAAACTACTGACTTGTACACTTAAAAAAAAAAACAACACTAAACTAAAAACAAAAAAGATGCCCATGGGACATATATCTCTTTCTGTTGTTTAAAAAAACAAAACAAGACAAAACCAACTATTCGTTCTGTAGCTGGCACTTCCCGTGCATGGGCACAGATGACATCACTGTGGTCATCTCTACCCTACACTCCAACCAGATAGGCGCACATAACGTTTCCCAGCTCTGGGCTTTTGCTGAGGCTGGTACGTCCACTGATAGCCCTCTCCCCTTCTCTGCCCATCAAAATCTGTGACCCCTTTGAATGCCACCCAATCCAGGAAACATTTTCCTCCCCTAGGAAGGCTCCTCTGTATGTTCAAACTCTCTGTTCACCCTTCTCTCTCTCACTGCCTTCAGCTTACTCCCTCCAGCATCATGGGATTTGTGTACCTGTATAAGCTTTACCTTGCCCTGCCCTGGAAGCTACTTGAGAGGCACAACCCTTGCACCTCCCGTGCTAGCCCAGTGCCCGCCCCGTGCTAAGAAACAAATAGAAATGACCTCTAATGGGAATACCAAGTCACTCTTCAAGGCACACTAGTCCTGGTCTACCTCTCCTCTCTACTGCTCTTGGTTATAGGGGAACCCATGTTTCTATCCTTCCACCCCTTACTGTTTCCATTCCCACAGGAGTATGGGGTCTCAGCACCCAACACACCACTCACTCCCCCCAAGGCCTCCTGCCGCCTCTTGGACCACATAAAATCCCCCCTGATTAATGTTCGAGTCCTATGATTACCTCTGAAAATGGTGAGGTCCTTTTATTCTATTGTTGGTGCACTAACGTTAGGCCATGCCGCCAGCGTCGTTCCTCTTTCCACGCACCCCTCGCAGTGCACCAGCCTCTGATGTGGCCAACGTACCTAAAAAACGAGGGAAAGTAGCAAGGCTTACAGGAGCGGGAGATGGGGTGCAGTTGGGGTAGGACCCGGAGGCCCTGCAGCCAGCTCAGCTTGCCGAACCTGTCGGCTGGCAGGAGAGCACCTCTGCTAGAAGCACGGGGGATCTGTGTCTCTGTATTCCACGGACGGCAACGTTTCATCAGCAGCGTTTACTTTCCTCATTTCTTGGTTCCAACTAAACCTAAAGGACTGTAAATAATTTTAGCCCAATTTATAAAGTTTGAATTTACATCTTCCTCATGATCGGGGCAAATTATTGCGAACTGAATCAGGTATTGAGTGTTAGAGAGCATTCTATTTAAATGAACCATGTGGTGAACTCATTTGTAGAGCGAACGGTCACTTCCTAGTTTATTTGGATGTAAGTTTGGGATTTTTGTGCATTGGATTTCCTTCCAAGAAGGTAAAAGTTTTCTTAATAGGTACGAGGTAGACTTTGAAAAGTAGCTTATTTCTTATTACAGAAGAAACAGATGTTCCTATATCATGTGTGTTTTAAAACATAAAAGAAAAGACTGATTGAGAATTTATTATGCCTCAATCACGCTAACCACTCAATAAATAATGTTCAAATGAAAAAGAAAATGAGAAAGAAATCACTCATATTCCCACAAGCCAGAGGTAACCACTGCTAACTTTGCGGTATCTATCCTCCCAGCCTTTTCGGTGCCTATTTCCAGTGTATTGCTGTTTTATAAGCTGCTGTTTTCACTTAACAAGGCGCCGTGGACATTTTCCAGATCACTAACAAGTTGCAAGGTATTCCCTTGTTCAGTTGAATGCAGTCTAACTGTATCTCAAATGCTGACCCACAGGCGTCCTAGCCTAGGGAAGGAGAAGAGACCATCCAGAATTATCCCCTCTCTGTGAAGCTGCATGACACTACATTAATACTTTTCTGTCCAATCCAAAAATATTAAGCTAAGAGAGTAAAATACACAACCCCCAGCAAAAGGGACTGCTGCAGCCAGTCTGTGAACATAGTACACGGCAGAAGTGTGTGTAGATAGGTCACCTGTCTTGTGATGCCTGCTGGGTGACATAGCTTGCTGGGTTTTTTTTTAAGCCTCTGGCCATGGGAGGAGCTGATGGCAGCTTGATTGGTCTCCTGCCAACCACGAGGAAAGAAAAAACCCACTCGTACGGTCCCTTATCACTGGGCCTGAGCCCCACAAATAAAGTCATTTCCTCCCTCACTGTGTGTCATGGATTATAGACTCACAGTGTTTCCACTGACCTCTGTGATTGAGGAAGGATTGTTCTTTCCCAGGAGCACTAAATCTGCTTTGAAGTTCCTGCAAGGGGACTCAGAGGCTACAGAATGCTAAGCAGGCTGCCATCTGCACAGAAGCGGTGCCTAACCTTCCAAGTCAAAGCTCTCCTTGCAAGGTGATGTTCAAGAATAATTTATATTCATGGATAAAGATACCAAAAGGAAGCTACAATAGGTAAATGGATCCAGCTCGCTCCTTGAGTCTATTAAGGGTTAGGATTTTACTTCCTTAGTTGGGGAGGCAGTATAATAATTTTGCCTGGGAGTCAAAATGTCTCAGTTGCCACCATTTCCTAGCTAGGTGACCGTAGACAAGTTCTTTGACTTCTCAGTCATTCATGTTCTTCAACTGGTAATACAGATAATAATTACAAGTCTACATCCATTTCAAAGGGCATGTTGTGCAGATTGCATTAGGCAATGTGCACAGGCACTTAGCACAGTTTCCAGTTCACTGTAATGACTTCGTGAATGTTAACTATTTTTATTGTGATTGCAATTGAGCTCCAGTCTTGTATAAGGGTAAGTGATGTGTCTTATCGTGATCTGGGATTTAACCTCAGGGTCTATATCTTCGAGATAAAACCATGGAGACTACACTCAGTCAACCAGGGAATCATCCCACAGACATACTGGTCTTAATCCATTTTGAGGAATTGGAGGGTGGGAGGGAGAGACCAGTGTCTATGACAGGAAATACTCTTGTGAAAAAAAAAGGAAAGAACTGATGAGGTAATTGAGATCAGTCTAATGTTATGTGTAAACTGACTCAGTTTAGTAGTTTCACAAAGATGCTAGATTGTGAAGCTTAAACAAACTTTGAAAATCACAGGGGCTTTCTGTGGCTTGACGTTACCACTTTATGTTGCCACAGTAACTCAGAATAGCTTGCCCCAAAGCTGCCGCCATCAGCAGAGAATTTGGCAGAGTTGTGGCCGCCAGGTACCTCCCCCCTTATCCACCTTCTAGCACATGTGTGCCCTTCCACCTGACTCTCTGTTCCTACCAGCCCTACGAGGTCTTATTCTGCCTGAGACCTTCATGGACTCAACAGCTGGGCCCAGGCTGGGCTCAGTGTTATCGTGACTTGGCAACTTCGCATTCATAGATCCAACCCCTGCAAGCAGCTCAGGATAGGAGTCCTCGCAGACTCTGAAGAGTCTGGAGCTGTCAAAAGGAGCCTGAGAGCTGGGATCCACAGGCACTCAGTTCTCACTTTCCCTTTTTTTTTTTTTTTTTTTTGCCGTACGCGGGCGTCTCACTGTTGTGGCCTCTCCTGTTGCAGAGCACAGGCTCCGGACGCGCAGGCTCAGCGGCCATGGCTCACGGGCCCAGACGCTCTGCGGCATGTGGGATCTTCCCGGACCGGGGCACGAACCCGTGTCCCCTGCATCGACAGGCGGACTCTCAACCACTGCGCCACCAGGGAAGCCCTCACTTTCCCTCTTAATGGGAAAGTCACAGAAAGCCAAGCAAGAGTAATTCTCCTTGTTAAATACTGATCACTATCTGTATTGGAACCATCAAATGTATGCCTGCCAGCCGTCAGAGTCCGGAATTATTTTGTGGGATTTTAGAATCTCTAATCAAGAGTTTGTCTCTTTCATTCTCTTCCAAAACTTCCTTCCTTGCCATCACCAAAAATAAAAACAAAAAAAGCCTACTTTCAGAAACTCATGTGTCTTGTTCATAAAGATATTCCCAAAAGATGATGTACTTACCCTGGAAACTCCAGGTAACCACTCCTTCTCTCAGTAAGATTTTCCTTACCTCTTCCTTCATTCCTCCCACCTTTGCTCAAACCCTCTCTCTCTCTCCTTCCTTCCTTCCCTCCTTCCCTCCCTCCCTTCCTTCCTTCCTTCCTTTTGATCTAACTTAACCTTTCTTGATGCTATTTAGGCCGATGAGATTAACCCATGCTAAGAGTTTTGTGAGATCCTTACCCAGTCTATGTACAGCATTCCCTCGTCTCAGCTCAGTATTTTCCTTTAATTATTCACTATTGGCTGCTTTTACAGACACGCTGTGTAGTTCCAGTTTAAACAATGTGAAGTGCCGTATAGATGTCTTCTTAAATTAGATGATCCACAACTTCTAAGATAGCTAACTACTGAAATTGTTATTACTTGTGCCTGCTTACAGATGAAGTGAAATGTCTTGTTTAACATCCATTGTACAGCAATAATTATACCTGCTTGAAAATATCTCGATTTGGACTTGAGAAAAAAATAAGTTTGCAGTGCAACCACACTCAGTGACTATAGCAATTTTACGCTGGATGTATCCTAGACCCATTTTATTTCATTACTTGCAAGTCTATATGTCAGAGTTAAGTTTTATAATTTTCCAATATCTATCAATGATATGGAAATGATCAGACTGTATTTTCAATTATGGTTCTTTATCTAATGGTTCGTATGCTCATTGGGCTTAGCTCACCAAAACTTTTTCTCATCATAGCCAAATGCTCAACTATGCTTGAACTGTACTTATATTTTAAACCTAGGGCTAATTATCAATATACATTTTTCATTATCCTTTTAATATGATGAGCTCTAGCAATAATATCAGTTAAATAAAGGACTGAAGAATCAGTTATATAAAGAAATGTTTAACTCTGAATTATCAGGGCAGCTGAAATCCCATAAGGCATTTTGAGCTTGTAAAGGAACTATTTCCTCTGGGTGAACTCTGCCCTGCCCTGCTTGGACCCAGGGCACAGGTTCTTCGGCAAGTGGAAACAGACTAGATGTCAGTACCCACTTGCCCAGGCAACTGCACAACCAAGCCCAGGAACAGGGTGTAAAAATTAGCTTAATTTACAAAGCTATTGATCTTTAATGTGCTCCATCCAGTTCATATCCATTTCTAGGACCTAGCCCAGAAATGGGCATTCTGAACAGATGACTATCACAAGTATTCTCAAAAAAAAAAAAAAAAAAGGGGGCATAGGAGATGGTAGAATCATGAGTGAGCCAAACTCATGAGGATATCGGAAAGGGTAAAGCCAAAATTAAACGACACACTTCTGGGGTGAAGACCAATTGGGTATAGGCACATTGATTGTGTCTTATATTAGTTTCATGGGACTCCTGTTTTTGACTACTTTCTTGAAAAAAAGAAAAATCTCATGGAGATATAAGTTGATAAAGTCATCTCACAATATGATTTGGCAGTAACAGTCAGAAATTTGAGTGTGCAAATTCAAAGGATGTTGAGTCTTTGACCCAGCAATTTCATTCTTGGAATCTATCCTGAAGAAATACTCACATATACCTATGAACTGTACAAGGATTGCAGCAATGTCTCCAACAGCAAAAAATTGGAAACTACACAAAAAAATCATTAATAATGGGTTGGTTAAACAAATTGTGGCCTGCCCACATTACGGGATACAATGTAGCCATTCATTAAAAATAGTAAGACAGTTCTATTGAACTGACAAGGAATTAGATGAAATACATATATATTTATATATTGATGAAACCAAAAGAACAAGTTATAGAATAGTAGGAATCCCATTAACATAAGAAATGTATGTACTGCATGCGCAAATGCACGTGTGTGTAAAAGCTGACAGAGGTATCTGGGAGGACATATCCCTAAATTATCATCTCTGAGAAAAGAAATGGGATCTGATGGGCGGGAATAGAGATAGGAGAGTAGAAAATTGGAGAAGGGGATTATTGGAACATTTACTTCCTCTTTATATACCTCTGAAATGTTTACCTTTTTTTTAAACAATTAGCATGCATTGTTTTTGTGATTTAAAAGTCACTTTAAAGAAACTTTAAAGGACTAAAAAAGAAAGAAAGAAAAATGATCACTCGTAATTGGATCACCCAAACACAACTATTTTTATTTTTGTGTACTGTTTTCCAGGCTTTTATTATGGGCCTAAATATGTGTAAAACATACAAAATTGCAAAATTATATAAGAATGTCTGTACATAATCATCTAGGTATTAAATTTTAAAACTATTTTGGAAAAAGTTGAACAATATATTTTTGGAATAAATTATAAATTTGAATTTCCTTTGTGCTGATTTGTTAATTGTACCTGGTGAATTGACCATTCAGGTCTTTTTTCCATTTATTTATCTAAAAATTGTTTTATTAGTAAAAATAATAACAAATCCTACTGAGTGTTTATCAAGTGGCGTTTTGTAAGTACTATACAGGCAGCTCACATTTTAAGTTCACAAAGCCCCAGTAAGTATTACTGTTGCCACTATTTTACAGATGAAGAAATTAAGACCTAAATAGTTTCACATCATAGGAGGTCCAACAGCAGGGCTAAGGCTCTTGTTCTCACCACACTGTATGACCTCATATCAATGTGTTAATTAAGATATCATCCTTTTATCTGCCATATTTGTTAAAAGTATTTTCCCAGTGTCTTGCATTTTTTGTGTTCTCATGGTTTTATGTGCAGAACATATTAATATTCTTTTTTTTTTTTTTTGCAGTACGCGGGCCTCTCACTGTCGTGGCCTCTCCCGTTGCGGACCACAGGCTCCGGACGCGCAGGCTCAGCGGCCATGGCTCACTGGCCATGGCTCACGGGCCCAGCCGCTCCACGGCATGCGGGATCCTCCCGGACCCGGGCACGAACCCGTGTCCCCTGCATCGGCAGGCGGACTCTCAACCACTGCGCCACCAGGGAAGCCCCATATTAATATTCTTATTATAAATTCAATTTGTTTTTGTCTTTGTAATTTCTTCTATTATTTCTAAGCTTATAGAGATATCCTTGCTCTAGAGATGTGAGAAATTTTCCTTCTAGTGTATATATGTAGTATGTATGAATATATGTATTTGTATGTGTATATAGACATGCACATAAACATACACATACATGCAAATTCTATAACCCACGTGGACATTATCTTGGTGTACAGTATGAGACATCTAGGGATTTTTTTTTTTTTACCCTGACACTGCTGCTGGGCAGAGAATTCCTCTGCCACTGTCCAGAGGAGATACTGAGCTACCAGGATTTAAATCTTCAACTTACCTTTGGTCCAAGTGATATGATTAAGCCAAGATTATTTAACTCAAGCCCCAGTGAGTCATTCCAAACCCTTGAATCATTCTGA
The DNA here is from genome assembly GCF_005190385.1 of Monodon monoceros. Taxonomy (NCBI): domain Eukaryota; kingdom Metazoa; phylum Chordata; class Mammalia; order Artiodactyla; family Monodontidae; genus Monodon; species Monodon monoceros. The sequence goes on along the minus strand of NW_021703767.1, from coordinate 113,437,899 downwards.
CAGACCTGACAAAACTTCTGCTGAATTACTGCCTTGGAGAATTCTTTGCATGACTAGTTGAACATTGGATGTCTGTAAGCCTTATGATTTATAGCTCTTCATCATCTGGGCACACGTCTGACCCAAAGGGCACACCCATTTTATTTCCAAAGGGAAGAAATATTTTCAGTGTTAAATTAGTAGGTGCCAGTTGGTGCTAAAATGTAGATCATTAGAACAGTGCATATAGTGTGTTACCATTTGCATGTGGGGAAATATATATCTTCCATATATAGAAAAAAGGATAGATATATGTTAAGATATGGATATGGGTAGAGACCTAGGTAGACATTTGATATAAATGTAGATATAGATGTACAGATACATAGAAAGATACACACAAATAACTGGTCAGGGAGGTTGCCTCTGGGCAAGAGAATTAGATGGCTAGGGCTGGTGACGAGTGACTGAGATTTTTCACCACTTATCCGTATGTAACTTTTGAATTTTGTTTCATGTGCCTGTATGACCTATTCACAAATAATTTTTATATTAAAAATAATGAAAGTTAAGTTAAGGCATTTCACTGGGGATGTGGTAACATTTTCTAGTTACCTTATAGAAATAATGCAGGGTCGATGATATGAGAGCTTGCTAATTCCAAGGTGGTTGGTAACAACCTGCATTATACAAAATCTAACATTCAGTATGCTCTCATATGAATCCAGCAGTCTGTTTTGGTTGTAGGGAACTACATTTCCCAGGTTTCTTTGACCTCTGGTTTCCACCTAGGTTCAGCCCATGGAAGGCTAGGGCACTAGAATGAAGGATGGAAGGAAGGAAGAAAGCAGGGTATTTTTCTCTATTTCCTGGGTTATTTCCAGCACCAGCTATATGGTCTCACCTCCACCTGGGAAGCCTCAACTATGGTTCTGGGTCTCACTGGAAGACCCTGATTTCTGGGCTCTGATAATACCACCTTCCTATCGTCCCTCCAGCATTAAGCTGGGAGCAGCTTCCTACTGTTGCAACCTCTGGAATTCTGCTCTGGATTCCATGTTCAGCTTCTCAGTCCTTCCATTTCCTAGGGAACCAATTCTCTATATTAAATTCCCTCTGTTGGAAAAACCTGGAGTGGCTTCTGTTTTTCTGGTCAGAGAGCCTGACAGATCTACTTCAGAAGTACACATTTTCTAGTTCTTGCTTTACAATCCCTTGCCGTCAGGACTCTTTCATATAATATACGATCTTGGGTTCAGATAGCAGAACTCCAAACACATGGGGCATGTCGTGTTTGGCACTCCACCTCTATGTTTCACAACTGCCGTTCTTTATCATTGCCCAATGTTGTAGATTGGCTTTTTCAATGACACTCTTAATAGATACACATTTAAGAATAACAGTCTCTGCATTCTTTTCAGAACCAGAACACTTGGGGCATTAAATGTGGAAACTCCTCTGGTCAGACTTTTCCTTCAGGCTCTGGCTGAGCTATGGAAACGCAGATTCAGAGCTTCTCCCTGAGAGAGATTTTAGGGGGAAATGACAACGTGGTGCTCAAATACAGACACTTCCTTTCTCAGGTGGCTTTGTTTCAAGCTGTTCTAGCATAAGAAATCAAAATCCCATTCCACCTGTTCCTCAGGAAAGACAATCTTGTCCAAGCCAGTGTCCTTTATTTAAAGATCATGGGTCTATCTTCTGTCACCACAGGGTACTTGCTAAAGTTTAACCTAAGCCTAACTACTACAGATGATTTATAGGCTCATGAGAGTTTGCTAACAAATTGTTGTAAATGACTGGGTTTTCTCAATTCATAAGTAATCCAAATTATGTTCTGGCCTGGTACGAGCCTTATCATTCTTCATGATGACAGGCAGTGCCTGACTCAAGCCCTCTTACTTACTCATGGCTCCCACATCACCGCCCTTCTGGACTCAGTGGGACCCGGCCCTTCCTCACCACCCCTGCACATGTCGCTTCTTTCCTCCACCTGCTGCAGGTGAGAATGTATTTCCCTTCTTCCCTCACAATCCCCTTCCCTGATGCTGACCCAATCCTTCTACCCCCAATCACATCACTGTGGAGCGAATCTGAAGTCCTGCACCTCACCCCACTTCAGCCGTAGAAACTGTCCCCATGCCCATCCCTCGACTTTTAGCCTTTGGGCCAGTGCCACCCGTTCTTTCACTGATCTTGTTAATGTCCCCATGCTGCCACTCCAAAGGCCTGTCCCTCCAACAAGATGCCCTTAGCCCTGACACTATCCCTGACATAGAAACAAACAACCTCAGCTGTTAAACATCCCATCTGTGAAGGTCCTGGGATCTATCTCTCTTAGTCTTTTAACTGCTCCCCACTAATCTTCACCTCCTCTGTCCAATATCCCATCCATCAGTTGTTACCCTGGCCTGACCTGTCAGAGGTGAAGGAGCAGATTTGCAGGGACGCCAATGAAGTTTAATCTCCAGGCGTCCTCGCACAGCTCCCTTCCGAGGTCCCATGTCTAATCTGGTCTTCCTAATTGTGTATTCATCTTCTTAGAGAAGACCCCCATATGTTATAACCTCTGGCCACCATAAAACCTGGCCCTGCCCCTGTTTGGGTGATCATTCCCTTGATTATCTTGGAATTAGGGGAATGTTCCCACTCCATCTGCCTGCTGCTTCTAGGAAAAAAGTGCTTCTAGAACCACAAATTGAACTTTGCATGCCCTCAACCTTAGACACAGTGTTAAACCTGGTGGTTAGTTTTAATTATATGGCCAGTGCTTTGTTACAGCTACTTTTTTAGATTAAGTAGGTTTTAGCTGATTGGCTTTGGAAACCAACCACCGAAAAAGTGACTTGTAAACAAACTCCTGGAATGTAAGCCATTTCTAAATTGCGGGCTTCAGGGACTTAACATTAATGAAAGCCCATAAACCACGTGTGGAAATCTATGTATAAATACTGACATTCTGTCACATGAAAAAAGTTACTCATTAAACTCAATCAAAGGACGTAGCAAAATTTGCAATATCCAACAAGTCATGATGTGTAATTATAGCAATCAGTCATCTGTATTTTCTGGGGCAGTCTCCATTTTAAATGTTCTGCTCTATGATCACCCTAGATGACTCTCTAGTTCATCATTATAGACCCAGAAACTAGTACAGTGCCTGGCACACAGTGGCACTCAAGCAATGCATGCAAAATGAATGATTGTATAATACTGTTTGGCAGACTACGTGCTCTGCTTTGGATTTTAAAACTACGGTCACTGACTATTTTTATAATGCGCATATACAAGCAACTTAACAAATCTTTTTATGACTTTTAAGTCTATATGTTGGCAATGTATTTAATTTTCCAAATCTCATCTGCAAAACAAAATGGCTTGGATTTCAACAGAAGACGTAATATATACATTAATGTCTCTATCCTCAGTGAAACAATTCTTTCCCAGATGATTACACAGCCTCTTCCAGAATATTGTGTTTATTTTCTTATTCATGCGGAGGAATGCTTTTGTATCAATTTTGGCATGTAAATAGTTTTATTTTTAAATAATCTGTATAGTTACAGCATTCTAACCTCCCACATAGTTCTGCTAAATGCTACAATTCCATTACACACACTCCAATTTTCAGTCTAAGAACTCATTAACTTTCAGTGAGCCTACGGATTCCCTCCAGCAAGTAGATTAACAAGGTGAGTATGATGAAGAAAAATTTTTATGTAAATTATCTTAATCCTTCTAAGAATCCAAAAGGATTAATTATAATAAAGTGATGACCAGGAATGTCTTTGATTTCTGTATTCCTGGACCACACCAGGATTACAAATTGGTTGCAGCTTCTCCACTGCCTCTTGTCCCTCCTTTTCTACCCCTTCACCCCAACGAGAGAAGTTAAGAGTCAACTGTTGGTGTTTGAGGAACACATTTGGAAAAAAAATAGCAAGCAGTTTTGTTTTTTCTTTAAATTTCAGATTGAAAATAACTTCTTGGATCTAGGAAAATTTATAGCTTTGGAGCTAGTCTGGGGATGGAACCATTCATTTCTCCATCAGAATACCAGTCATTAGCACAAAGATATGTTCTCCTGATACCATTGGTCCTTCTCCCCATCCCGTCTCCCACCCACCGAAGAACACTCCAGAAGAAAGTTCTTTTCCTGTCCTCTTTTATTCACTACAAGTGAATTTTCATCCCAAGTCATACAAGAGCATATCAGCAAATCTCTTGGTCCTGTATTGCAACATATGTGGGTGTCCACTTCCTTTCCTGACTTTTAAAATAATCCCTTCCACCTTTATTCCTGATCTTTGACCAACAGATTGAGAGATACAGCCAACTCCCTTCTCCACAGAGCATGACTCATGCCTTTCATGGCTGGGAACTTACCTAGAACAGACACAGAATGTGATAGATCTTACAGATTATTATTTTTATAAGTACATGAGTGGTCTCCACACAAGCTAGGAAAGTTGCTGAAAATCTGGAGAGGTTTTCAGAATACCTGAAAACCAGATTCCATTTAGCCATCCTTTGAAGAAAAAAGCTTCAGGCATTTCAAAGTTGCAGTTCTTTCAGACAACTGGCTGCTCCCTCTGCAAAGCAGCTCCCATCCCTCCCCCACCACCTCCCCATCAGAGGGCTATTAGAATACTGTTTGAAATGGTGGTGGTTTTCCAGAAAATACCAGGTTCCCCCACTTCAAAGAACAGCCAACAGAGCCGTGAGTTATTGCTTCTTCCTGGGGAGTTCTCCCTGCCAGAGTGCAAGGAGACATTCTCATCTTTCCCTATTCTTCCCAGGCAGAAGGAGAGGATTTTTTTCCTTCCTAGTTCTCTAAACTAGCCCAAAGAGAATTCCTTGTGAAGAGCACTTAAAGCAAGATTTCAGAAGATCTCAGGTCTATGAGCTTGCTTTATGGTTAGAGAGGAGGAAAAGTGGGAATTGTGGAAGAGGAGGGCAGTGGTGAATTTAGTGCTTTTAAAAAACCATAATTCAAAAAGCGTCATGTACCACAATGTTCACTGCAGCTCTATTTACGATAGCCAGGACATGGAAGCAACCTAAGTGTCCATTGACAGATGAATGGATAAAGATGTGGCACATATGTACAATGGAATATTACTCAGCCATGAAAAGAAACGAAATTGAGTTATTTGTAGTGAGGTGGATGGACCTAGAGTCCGTCAAACAGAGTGAAGTAAGTCAGAAAGAGAAAAACAAATACTGTGTGCTAACACATATATATGGAATCTTAAAAAAAAAAAAAAAAAGAAAATGGTTCTGAAGAACCTAGGGGCAGGACGAGAATAAAGACGCAGACGTAGAGAATGGACTTGAGGACACGGGAGGGGGAAGGGTAAGCTGGGACGAAGTGAGAGAGTGGCATGGACATATATACACTACCAAACGTAAAATAGCTAGCTAGTGGGAAGCAGCCGCATAGCACAGAGAGATCAGCTCGGTGCTTTGCGACCACCTAGAGGGGTGGGATGGGGAGGGTGGGAGGGAGACGCAAGAGGGAGGGGATATGGGGTATATGTATGCATATAGCTGATTCACTTTGTTGTACAACAGAAATTAACACAGCATTGTGAAGCAATTATACTCCAATAAAGATGTATTAATTAATTAGTTAATTAAAAATTAAAAACAGAGCACACTAGTGAAATAGATCATTTTCTCCCCTGCAGGAAGGGGGTGGGGGCAGGGCAGGGAATGAGGCAGCCTCTTGATGACCTTGGTGCCTGGGTACTGGAGGAAGAGGAAGCAGTTCCATCTAGTTGCACAGAGACGGCCATGAAACTCTTTGCTCACTTACTTCCAGCCAGTTGGGGTCTTTAATTACCAGTCTGTGCTCACAGAAAAGGAGAACTCAGCAAGAGGCTGGGAACCAGAGCTCTAAACACTAAATCCTTTTGCCTAAGGCTTGCTGGGGCACCTGATGAATTCTTGACCTTGTTCATAAAACTTGCTTCCAACAAAGTCAAATGGAGCAACCTTAACAGTTTTGAATATTTGACTATATTAACCATCTTGCCTTTTAAAGCAACTTTCCACTTAGAGCAGGAGTCTCCATCCTTCAGCCCTGGGAGAGACAACAACAATCTCTGTTACCCAAGTTGGAAAACCAGAAGCAAATTGTCAGTGGACTGAGAACACCTCCTTTCCAATTCTTCTTGGTCCTTCTCTGAATAACTGAGCACAAGCTCTGTCTCAGAAGCCATGTTGGCGGGGTTCCCTGGTGGCGCAGTGGTTGAGAGTCCGCCTGCCGATGCAGGGGACACGGGTTCATGTCCGGTCCGGGAAGATCCCACATGCCGCGGAGCGGCTGGGCCCATGAGCCATGCACATCCAGAGCCTGTGCTCCGCAACGGGAGAGGCCACAACCGTGAGAGGCCCGCGTACCACAAAGAAAAAAAAAAAAGCCATGTTGGGATGCAGTAGGCCTGTCCCCTCCCTCCCTTAGTAGCTACTTGATCTCCGTGCCATTTCCTAAAGAAGGAACTGCATGCTCTTAAGAAAAGGTAAGGATGCTCAAATCTTTAGGCATCAGAGAAATGCAAATCAAAACCAGTGAGGAGGTACCACTTCAGAACCACTAACTAAAAAATACAGACAATAAGTCAGACAGAGAAAGACAAATATCATGATACCGCTTATATGTAAAATCTAAAAAAATGGTACAAATGAACTTATTTACAAAACAGAAATAAAGTCAACAGATGTAGAAAACAAACTTATGGTTACCAAGGGGGAAAATGGGGGGAAAGGGATAAACTGGGAGATTGGGATTGACATATACACACTACTATATATATATATTATATTATATATATATATATATATATATTATATATATATATTATATATATAAAATAGATAACGAATAAGGACCTAGTGTATAGTGCAGGGACCTCTTCTCAATATTCTGTAATGAACTATATGGGAAAAGAATCTTGAAAAGAGTGGATATATGTATATGTATAACTGATATACTTTCCTGTACAACAGAAACTAACACAACATTGTAAATCAACTATATTCCAATAAAAATTAATTTTTAAAAAAAGACTAGGGTAGGGGATGTGGAGAAATTGAAATTCTCATATGTAGTGGTGGGAATGTAAAATGGTGCAGCCATTGTGGAAAACAGTCTGGCATTTCCTCAGAAAGTTAAACATAGAGGTACCATATTACCCAGCAGTTCTATTCCTAGGTATATTCCCAAGAGAAATGAAAATATGTCCACATAGAAACTTACACATAATGCTCATAACAATGTTCTTCATAACCACCAAAAAAGAGTGGAAAGACCCTAACTGTCCATCGACTGTTGAGTGGACAAATAAAATGTGGTATATTTATACAAGGGGAAATTATTCAAGCATAAAAAGGAATGCAATACTGATACATGCTACAACATAGATGAACCTTGAAAGCATTATGATAAGTGAAAAAAGCTAGTCACAGAAGACCACGTATTGTGTGATTACATTTCTATGAATTATCCAGAATAGGCAAATTCATAGATATGAAGAGTAGATTAATAGTTGCCAGGGGCTAAGGGGTGGGTAGGAGAATGGTGAGTGACTACTGACAGGTACAGGTTTTCTTTCTGGAGTGATGAAAATATTCTGGAATTAAATAGTGGTATTGGTTGCACAATTGAATATACTAAAAACTGTTGAATTGTATATTTTAATGGATAAATTTTATGGTACATAAATCATATATCAATAGAGGTGTAGGAAGGAAGGAAGGAAGGAAGAAAGGAAGGGAGGAAGGGAAGAAAGGAGGGAAGCAGACTGGTTGGGATAAACACTGACTATGTTTAATATTGTCCCCTCAATATATCTTTCCCCAACAAGCCCCTCCCAGAAGTTATGGGGAGGGAAGGCCCTCTTTCTTCAATTGGTCAAATTTGCCCCCAGTCAAGACCTCCAACCTCCTTGTAATTCCTGAGGCTGGCCTCAGTCACATCCCCCTGCCCCATCACAGCGGCTCAGCTACCCTGCTAAAGGCTTCCCCCAGAGCCCTGCCCCAGGCGCTCTGCTTGCAAGACGCTGTCAGGGTTTGCCGGTCACCTCCAGGCCATCAGAGCTTACCACTGCTCTCTGGTTGAGAAAGGTCCAGTCTCCTGCCTAGACAGGTAACCAGTCCTGTTCAGACTCACCTAGATAGCTGTCTCTGACTCAGGCAGAGCAGAGGGTGAACTGGCTGTTAGACTTCTGCTGCTTTTACTGACCTGACCTGCGTTTGGCTTTCCCATCGTAACTTTGTGTTGGGGTTTTTCTCTCCTCATCATGGTTACACGGCCCCAAGCTGCTATGCGTGCGCCGGGAGAAGCTAGCTCAGCAATACACACCCAACATCTCCAGTTTTCTCCTACTCAACCCCAGGTAAATTCAGGGTGGCTCCTGATTAAACTTTGAAAGAATTGCTCCTCTGAGCCAGGCGCTTAGTATCTACAATTCCACTTAATCTTCACAACAGCCCCGTAAAGAAGGTATTATGATCTCCATTTTTCAGGAAGAGGAAACAGATTCAAAGAGGGTAAACAACTTAAAGTCATGTGGATTAGAGTCAGGATTCCAACAAAAAACTGTCAAAGCCCATGCTCCTTCTACTTCCTCAGATAACAATTCCTTTCCTTGGTTGAGCACCTGTCATATGTCAGGTAGTGTTCCAAACATATTAAAAATATTATTTCACTGATTCTCACAACTATCCCACGAGACAGGTATTAGCCTCCCATGTAAATAAATGAGGAAACTGAGGTTCAGAGTGATTAAGTAACTCTTTTGAGATCATATGTATTTATCACTCACTGAATGCATGGGAGCTTGGAAAGATTTTTGCTGTTCTTGGTTAAGGTGAAAGACACAAATGGTGCTGTCCTTTTCCCCCTTCCTCTTGCCTTTGAGCAGCTGTCCTGGGACCATGAAAGAAAGGCAAAAAAGAAAAAAGAAAAAGTCAGAAATATTTTCCCAAACATCAACCTGCTAAAGAAAAACCTACCTTCAGATCTTCTGTTATATAAGAAAATTAAAATTCTATTTCTTTAATCTGCTGTGGGTAGGTTTTCTGTTAATTGTAGCTAAACATATTCCTAACTCACCCAGGAAGGTCCAGTTACCGCCTTCTTACAGATTAAGAAATAGATTAGGGCTTCCCTGGTGGCGCAGTGGTTGAGAGTCCGCCTGCCGATGCAGGGGACACTGGTTCGTGCCCCGGTCCAGGAAGATCCCACATGTCGCGGAGCGGCTGAGCCTGTGAGCCATGGCCGCTGAGCCTGTGCGTCCGGAGCCTGTGCTCCACAACGGGAGATGCCACAACAGTGAGAGGCCCACGTACCGCAAAAAAAAAGAAAAAAAAAAAAGAAAGAAATAGATTAAAGGGGCACAAAGAGATTAATTTAAGTATTTTTCCAAAGCCACACAGATAGTGACTGATAGTTGACCCCCTTGTTCTTCTCTTAATAACTTAACTTCCAAGGTTATAGCTGGGCACACCAGCAGAAGATCACATTTTCCAGGCTTCCCTGAAGTTTTGTGGACCATATAACTATATTTTTGTTAGTGGGATGTGAGCGGAAGGAAGGCATGTGATTAATTTCCAGGTCATGCACTCTAGTTCCTTTTTCCTTCTCCCCACCAGTGGTGATGATGAACCATCTTCAATCACAGGGACCAGGGTAATGACTCAGGAGATGGCAGAGCAACAAGGTAGAAGGAACCTGGGTTCCTGAATGACCTTATGAATTAGAGCTGCCCTACATCCTGGGATCGTCTACCAAATTAGACTTTTAAATGAGAGGGAGATAAATATCTCATTTAAACCACTGTGTTTTGCTCTCTCTTTAAATAAATCTTAAATAATACCACGGCTAATAAATTTTCAAACATAGGCCTGTTTAATTCCAATTTGGGTAATTTCCACTACAACTCCCAATACCTAAATCAGAGACTGCAAACCCCAATGCCTACACACGCTAGGTAGATAACAAATCAGTGAAGAAGTCTGGGTGAGAACTATGGTGAACTAGAGAACACATCTGTGGTTGCTATGCGGTTACCAAACTATTTCCCTTCCTTCCTGATAGACCGTATTTCTCAGCTTATAATTAGTTGGGGCCATTTGACTGAGTTCTGGCCAATATCATGTGGACAGAAGGAATGAATGCTACATCCAGGCCTGGCCCATGAAAAAAGTTTCTGTTCAATCATGCACCCTTTTTTTCCCCAAACTGAAGTGGTGAAGATGCCCAGGGAAATCTTGGGAGCCATGCAATGATGCAACGGACATGAGAGAGCCATAGGATAGAAGAAGCTGGATCCCTGGGTCACCGCTTAGAGAAGAACTGCCTAAATTACACTGACATGTAGATTTTGACGTGAGACTAAGAAACAAAGTTTTCTCATGTTGATTCTTTACATGCTCAGGTCTATTGTAACCACAGCATTGGAGAGCGTCCCCTCATACACAAAGGCAGCCCCTGTAGGAATATCGGCCTAGTACTGCCAGATGGCTGGACATTTTTAAAAGAGAAGACAGAAAGCCTTATATTATAAGAAAGCTGCTGATTATCAGTGTTAGCTAATACTGTGAAGGTCAAACATGACTAAGATCCAGCTTTATCCCAGGGACTACATGTTTGTCCCCTCTGCCTCAGTATTAGAGTTGGGTTCTCTGATCCTGGGACTTCAGGCAGCCTCCCCACTGATCCCAGGCTCCTGAGGTACAGATTCAACTGTCCCTGAGAATCCAATGGAGGTTTCCAATCCTTTCCACTCAGTTGGTTATGTGGGCTTATTAAACTCTAAGTCAATGGCCTTTGGAATATAACTGTGAAAAGGAGGAAAACACCTATTATCTACAGCTATTCTCTCATTGGATACAAGTAATTTTGCCAGACATTCACCTGGATTTCCAGTGTTTCTCTTGTGTTCATATACTTTTTTTTCTTTTTTAACTTTTTTTTTTAATAGATTTATTTTGTTTATTTACTGGCTGCATTGTCTTCGTTGCTGTGCACGCGCTTTCTCTAGTTGAGGCGAGCGGGGGCTACTCTTCGTTGCGGTGCACGGGCTTCTCATTGCGGTGGCTTCTCTTGTTGTGGAGCACAGGCTCTAGGTGCGCAGGCTTCAGTAGTTGTGGCTCGTGTGCTCTAGAGCGCAGGCTCAGCGGCCATGGCTCACGGGCTGTGTTGCTCCGCAGCATGTGGGATCTTCCCGGACCAGAGCTCGAACCCGTGTCCCCTGTATTGGCAGGCGGATTCTTAACCACTGTACCACCAGAAAAGTCCCCACATATTCTTAAAATTAGTCCTGATAATGCCTACAATTACATTCACCAACACAAAACTATTTCTAAATGTTTCTCTATTTAGCCACCTGCCAAAATTCTTTCCACTTAGTAAATTCCAATTCAAAGGTTATCTCGTCTATGGAGCCTTTTCCCTAAAGGTCTTTGCCTCTCCCCAGGCGAAATTCACTCACCTCTCCCCGATGTACTCCAGCTCTCTCGCCCTGCCGAAGGAACATGTTTCCCTTCCAAGGTTTGAACTCCCGAAGAGACCACAACATTTTCCTCTTCATAGAATCAGTTCCTGGAATGACACCTGACTCATAATTAGTGCTCAATACAAGGGCTTAGTATTTGTTTTGTGGTTGTTATGTTATTTTATTGTTGTTTTGTTTCACTTTGTGTGCACCTTAAACAATGGTTCATCATAATGGTGCCCTGCATTGTGTGGAAAAAGGTTGTCAAGGAACCAAGAGCATTGTCTGCAATAATTGAATTCAGAAAGGTTGACTATCTTAGCTAGCTAGAAGAGCAGACTCTGGAGCCAGACTGCCTGGGCTCCTATTCCATTTACCAGCTGTACAACTTTGGGCTAGTTACTTAACCTCTCTGTCCCTCAGTTTCCTTAACCATAAAATGGGAGCAATAGTAATCGTGCTAGCGTATTCATTTGCTAGGGCTGCCATAACAACATGCCACAAACTGAGTGGCTTAAACGACACAAATTTATTGTCTAACAGTTCTGGAGGTTAGAAAAGCCTACAATCAAGGTGTTGTCAGGATTGGTTTTCTCTGAAGGCTGTGAGGGAAGGATCTGTTCCCAGCATCTCTCCCTGGGTTGTAAATGGCTGTCCTCTCCCTGTGTCTCTTCACATTGTCTTCTCTCTATGTGTGTCTGTCTCTGTCCAAATGTCCTCTTTTTTAAGTATACCAGTCATATTGGGTTAGGGCCCACCCTAAAGACTTCATTTTAGCTTGATAACCTCTATAAAGATGCTATCTCCATCTAAGGTCACATTTGGGGTATTAGGGGCGTCAGGATTTCAACGTATCATTTCTTGTGGAGCGGGATACAATTCAACCCATAACTATATTACCTGATCAGATTGTTGTGAAGATTAAATTAGCTAATACAGGTAAAACATTTAGAATAGTCCCTGGCACACCACAAGCACTCAAAAACATTAGCTGATGCTATTATGCATCTTAAAATTTTGTTATAACAAGGTGACCCACCCTTAAAAATACATTGGTAAAAATTCTGCTATTCCAGGATAGATGTTTTAGGGGAGTAGTTGAAGAGAGATAGGGATGATTTCCATTCTTGATCTTAGAATACAGCAAAATGAAAGAAGTGCCAGTTCCTGACATTGATAACACAAAAGAAGATAGGACAAGAGACAGGAAATCATTGCACTTATCATAACCTTGAAAATGACTCAGTTTGAGGGGTATGTCATACATTGAGAGGCACACCACAGTTAGGATTTGTCCTTTGAGTTATTATTAGCTATTATTAATTCATTTCTTTCAATAATCACTAGATCAAAAGTACAATAAAAGACTGTAGCTTGAAGTTTGCAATTTTGGAATTTGACCTCCCTTAAACAGAGATTGGTTTCAGAGTCTTCTTAGAGAGTCTAGAGTTAGAATTTTAAAATAAGTCTCTGAGGCCAGTTGATGGTTGTGTGATTCAAACAGATGGAAATATGGCCCAGTAAGCCACTCGATGTACAAGATTTATAAGTGTAAGAGTTTTCTAATAATGCCCAGGAATGCAAATCCCTGAATTGTAAGCATCCCCACAAAAGAGAGAACTTTCCCTGTTGGATAACACTGATCCTTCTTTGAACAAAGGGGAAAACATAAAAAGCCAGGTCCCAATGTTTTGCTCTCATTCTCTTGAGAATACACCAAAATTTTACTTTTAGTCCATCTCCTAGATCGTTCATGAATGCAGTTCTGTGATGATGTGGTTTATACATTCCGTTCAATTTTGACAGCATTTTAAAAGTCTGGCCTCTGAGTAAAAATTTCAGTACAGGTCCCGATTGCATTTGTTGACTTCAGCCTTCTCTCAAAAGCCCTCTTGAAAGCAGAGACTGCTTGGGTGGTGTGGGTGACCTTAATATTGCCTGTTTAAATGAGCAGTTAGTGATGCACATACCATCCAATTACATGGATAACTTACTTATGAATTATTATACCAGATCAAGAAAACTAGCTCATTAGTATGCACCACAGTGATCCTCAAAGTCCTGATGTTGAATTTCAATTATATTCCGTTTGCAAATCCAGACTTTTTTCCAAAGACATGCTTCCATAATTCTTGAGCTTTGAGAAAGGCCGAAGAGTACGCCTGAGGCCTCTTCTCCTCTCTGTTCCCACCTCCTTCCCTGTATCCTCCCAACATTCTCACCCCACTCACTTCTTCATCACGTATTTTGTCTAAGGATGCTGGACCAAGCCAACTGTAGAATTCAGTTTTTCACCTTATGTATAGCCATCAGCCCTGGGGTTAAAATTGTTTTTGTTTTTTTTCACTTTCCTTTGTTTTATTTATTTTGCGACTTTTAATACAGTAAATGAAGATTCAAAAGAAAGCCTTATGTATACTGAAAAATAAATTATTTCCTTATTACAGAAGTAATTGTGCTTATTGCAGAAAATATAGAAATACAGATATGTATTTTTTTTAAAAAAAAGAAATATAGGGCTTCACTGGTGGCACAGTGGTTAAGAATCCACCTGCTAATGCAGGGGACACGGGTTCGAGCCCTGGTCCTGGAAGATCCCACATGCCACGGAGCAACAAAGCCCGTGCGCCAAAACTACTGAGCCTACGCTCTAGAGCACACGAGCCACAACTACTGAAGCCTGCATGCCTAGAGCCTGTGCTCTGCAACAAGTGAAGCCAACACAAGGAGAAGCTCATGCACTGCAACGAAGAGTAGCCCCTGCTCACCACAACTAGAGAAAGCCCGTGTACAGCAACAAAGACCCAAGGTAGCCAAAAATTAATAAATTTTAAAAATAAAATTTAATAAATAAATAAAGAGTTCTTAGAAATTAAAAATATGATAGTTTAAGCAGAAATTTCAATACACAGATTAAAAGATCTGTTTAATCTTTGATAAAATCAAAGAAATCTCTAAGAAAGTAGAAAATACAGGTAGATTGAAAATGTGAAAGGCTAAATTATAAAGTATAATCCAAGAGGCTAATGTCTGATGAATAGAAGCTCCAGAGAGAACAGACAAAATGAGAGGAGAATATAAACAAAGAAACAATAAAGATTTCTCAACTGAAAAGCATGAGTCTCTAGACTGAAGAAGGAAGGAAGAAAGAATATTACAATGCCAGATACAGTGAATGAAAAATGACCGACAGTCACAGAATGGTAAAATTTCAGAAGATCAAAGATTATTTTAAAATCCAAAAACTTTTCAGAGAGAAAAAACAAATTGTATTTTTAAAAATTCAGATTGGCATCAAACTTCTCTTTAGCAATACTGGATCCTGTAAGTAATGGAACAGTGCCTTCAAAATTCTAAGAGAAAATTTGAGAGTAGAATAAAGATATTCTAAGTCATGGAAGGACTCAGTAAGTTTACCTCCAACATCCCCTTTTGATGAAAGTGATTCAAGGATGTGTTCCAGCAAAGTAAGAGAGTAAACCAAAAAATGAGAAGTTCAAGAAACAATTAAGCCAGTCAGGAGAAAAATGGAAGGAAGACCTTTGGTGACAGCTTTTCATCAAATCTAGAGCACAAGGGTTCAATTTAGAGCTTGTGGAAGGAGGCCTCCAAAAGGTAGTTGTCTAGGAAGAGAATGTATTTGAGCAGAAAGAATTCACAGATTTGATACTATCTTTGAGAACTTGAATATCAAGTTGTGGAAAACTCAACAATGCAGGAAATGGGGTGGGGAGGAGGAAACAATTAGAAATTCCAAGAAACACACAAGACTATGTAAGAAGGATATGTAATCATAGTAAACTATGTGGCTGAGCTGTGAACAACCTTTACATAGTCATAATATTGTAAACACTGTTGGTCAAGTTTTAGCTCCTAGAATCAACACACAAGCCATGCAAAAGGAAGACTTGGATCTGGTTGCAGAACAAGATCCATTTTTCTTTCTTGACATCATAAGTTAAAATTAAGCATTTGATCGTGATAAGAAAGCACACAGCAATGAAGAAAAGGGTAAGGACATTCATGTGTTCACCTCACAAAGTGAAGAGTCAAGAGATACTGTCAATGGTTGATGGAATTAAAAATGGGGATGTGAGTATATAAAACTATATTTTACATATCTACAAAGGCAACTAATAGAAAGAATCTAAAAATAGTGGCATAATCTTATTGAAGTGGAAGAAAGGAAAGCCAGAAGATAAAAGATCGGTGAGCTAAATTCATATCCATCACCAGAGAAATCAACAGATAATGTCTAAAATTGTTAAATAAATAGGAAAATAATAGTAATGCACTGAAGGATTTATAATAGGTAGAAGCAAAATGTACGACCATAGCACGAAGGCCAGGAGGGAACAAATGGAGCTATCCTGGAGGTCTTACACCATACATAAAGTGGTGTTGCATCACTTAAAGGAAGATTATAACATGTTAAAGAAATATACAGTACTTCTGCTTCTAGTCAAATGGACTAAAGGGGTCAGATTTACTATCCTGTCTGGAAGGACTAAAATATCAGACAAAATATATGAAACAATGGCACTCAAGGCATTGGACATTAGTCAATAAGGGACAGTGATCATTGAAAGAGGGAAGAGAAGAAAATATACGTCCATACAAGCATTGCACACAAATGTTCACAACAACTTTATTTGTGATAGCCCCTAATGTCCATCAAAAGATGAATGGATAAACAAAATTATGTTACATTCATACAATGGAATATACAACTTAGCAATAAAAAAGAATGAACTCTAAATACACACAACTACATGGGTGAATCTCAAATTAATTATACTGAGTGAAAGAGCCAGCAAAAAACTAGTACATACTGTACAATTTTATTTACCTAAAATTATAGAAAAATGGGGACTTCCCTGGTGGCGCAGTGGTTAAGAATCCGCCTGCCAATGCAGGGGACACGGGTTCGAGCCCTGGTCCAGGAAGATCCCACATGCCACGGAACAACTAAGCCCGTGTGCCACAACTACTGAGCCTGCACTCTAGAGCCCGTGAGCCACAACTACTGAGCCCATGTGTCACAACTACTGAAGCCTGTGCGCCTAGAGCCCATGCTCTGCAACGAGAGAAGCCACCGCAATGTGAAACCTGCGCACCGCAATGAAGAGTAGCCCCAGCTCACCGCAACTAGAGAAAGCCTGCGTGCAAAAAGGAAGACCCGACACAACCATAAATAAATAAATAATTTTTATAAATAAATAAAATAAAATTATAGAAAAATGAAACTGATCTGTAGTGACAGAAGCAGATCAGGGACTGCAGAGAGGAGGGGAAGGATGATTTTAAAGGGGCATGAAGAAACTTTCAGGGATGATGGATATGTTCACTATCTTGATTGTGGTGGTTGTTTCATGGTGTATACAAATGTCAAAACTTTTCAAATGGTTCACTTTAAATATAAGTAGTTTAGGGGCTTCCCTGGCGGTCCAGTGGTTGGAATGCAGCACTTCCACTGCAGGGGGCTCTGGTTTGATCCCTGGTCTGGGAGCTATGATTCCACGTTCTGCGTAGTGTGGCCATAAATAAATAAATAAAAGCAGTTTATAGTATGTCAGTTATACCTCAATGGTTGAAAAGGAAAAGAAGTTACAGCGTAAACATTATGACAATAAACAATAATAAATAACTATGTTACATAAAGTTATATACATATACATATAACACATAAAAATATAACAAATAAATAACAAAAATAAATCATAAACATTATTTTAGAGACATGGAGGTAACTGCCAAAAGAGCTAAAAAGTTAACTTAAAAGTTGTTGCCCATGTGAGGAAATACAGGGACAGGATTAACCGAGGGGAGGGGGCAGGGAACTGTTGTTTCAAATATAAACCCTCCTGGATTAGTTCACTTTTAAGAACGTACACGTACACCCGTTCAGATGCTCACAGAAGCAGATGCTAAGATGGGCTTTGATACTTGAGAGATTTATTGGAGGAAAGCCTGTGAAGGGTGGAGGGAAGAGGGAGGAGGAATAGATGGGAGAGCAGGCAGACTGTGATCAGGTCTGCACCTGTGAAGGGAGAGCGGGAAGAAAAAAATTGGAGAGAAAGAGCCTCAGAATCCAGAAGGTTCTAAGACCTGCTGGGCTGGTGGGGAGTGTCCCAGCAGAAGTTCCCCATTCCAGGGATCCCGCGTCAGGCAGGGTGTATCAGCACTCACACCCTGGTACCTCAGCAGCGTTTAGTCATTGTCTGCCCAGGGGGCTGGGGCTCGGCCTGAGTGATGCAGTGGTTCCAAAGTTGTGGCAGCTGGGCTTGTCACTCTGCTAGGTCCCCACGGCAGGCATTGATTTGATTTTTTTTGGTACGCGGGCCTCTCATTGTTGTGGCCCTCCCGTTGCGGAGCACAGGCTCCGGACGCGCAGGCTCAGCCGCTCAGCGGCGTGTGGGATCCTCCCAGACCGGGGCACGAACCCGTGTCCCCTGCATCGGCAGGCGGACTCTCAACCACTGCGCCACCAGGGAAGCCCTGATTTGATTTTTAAATTTCAAAAAGTCTTTTAAAAGAAGGATAAATGCCTCTGATCAACACGTGAAATGAATAAACATTCAGAGAGTAGCACAGTCCTTTATAGAGCCGATCACCCACCTGATTGGTACTATAGATTTTGCATTCCTTTTTTGTCCAAAAGTGTTGTGTTGAATAGACTAAATTTATTTGATTCTCTCTTAATTGACGGGTCAGGGTAGATGCTGGAGAGGCAGTCGTCTTCTCCAAAAAGTGTCCATAAGTTAAGGAATAGTGTTCCTGAGCACAAAAAGGAGAGCCTCTTGAGAACCTATGGATTGTGATGAAATAGCCCCGGAAATTATATACAACTATTTGGAACAGATTGAGCCACTGGACACCCTCTAATTCTGTAACTTTCACAGCTCTGAGTTTCCCAATGACTTAACAGATAAGACTAACGCATAATAAATAAATTAGGTTCGCGGTACAAAGCAATTGTTTTATTTTATTTTTTTATTAAAGTGTAGTTGATGTACAATATTATATGAGTACAAAGCAATTTTTAAAAACTGTTTAACTGTATATGTTTTGCAACTCAGAAACCAAGAGATATATCCAACATTTTAGGTCCTGAAACCTACATAATTTGGGGGGCCATCAAAAAAACGAATACAAAATGTATGAAAAATAAAATTCCCACCATCAGTCGACACCACCCTGCGTGAAGGAAAGTATTTGTGTTGCTGGGCGGGGGCAGAGTGGAAGGAGATGGCAGTCTGCCAATTGTGATTAAAGTTTCTTACTTTTGCAAAGCTTGTAAAAATGTATGACCATGTGAACACATTGCTAGCGTCCCTCTCCCGGGCCTTCGAAAGCATCCTGTTGCTTATGCTTCCTCAGCATCCCAGTAGATCCACGTCTCTAAGCAACGCTCTTTGAAAAGGAAGAGAAAATAAAGGGGTATAGATTCCCTTAGGAAGTTGGTGGATATAAATATGAGTTGAGGGCAGGGAGTGACACTTTACACCCATTAGTACTGGAAATAAAAAGAATACTCACAGAGACAACTGCTGGTTGGTATAAATCACCTTCTATGCTTCTGGCACCCCCAGTCACTGATCACTGCCTGTCAGGGCCTGGTTCCAACCACAGGACGCTCTTCTGCACACTCAGGGCACAGTCACATCTGGTTTCCTTGAGAACTTGTCACCCCGAGCAGGGAGCTGAATGACAAAAATGAACAAGGCATGTCATTGGATTTGATTAAGGAAAATGAATTTGGTTTGTCAAAAGCATGGCGTATAGCATATGGTCACAACTGCTTTTAAATGCTCTGAAAGAAAGACAGCAGGAAATACACTCAAATGTTAACAATAGTTCTCTTTGGGTGTTAAAACTAGGGTAATTATTTTTAACTTTCCCCTCCACATTTTCTTTAATAAGCATGTAGTGTCTTTAAAATAGAAAATGAACTTCAAAAAGTGTTTAGAAAAAAAGGCATTAACTTTGTCTATATATGCATATACATGGATATTTATATTAATTAATGCATGCAATGTGGAGGGAACTAAGGAGATTTAAAACTTCCCAAGACACCCAGTAAGCATATTTCCCATGGCAGATATTACCAGTGTGATACGAGAATCAGAGAATCAACGAATCCCAGGTTTGAAAGGGCCCTTGTATTTGTCATCTATTGCTGTATAACAAATTACCCCAAAACTTAGCAGCTTAACCCAACAAACATTTATTATTTCACTTACTTTCTATGGGTTAGGAATCTGGGTATGACTCAGCTGAGTGGTTCTGGCTCAGGTTCTGTCACGAGGTTGCAGTCAAGCTGTTGGCAGTGCCTGCAGTCATCTGAGGCTTATGAGGGCCAGAAGATCTGCTTCCAAGATGGCTCATTCATATGGCTGTAGGTAGGAGGCCTCAGTATCTTGCCACATGATGATTCACAGGGCTGCCTGAGTGTCCTCACAGCACAACAGCTGGTATCCCTCAGAGGGAATGATCAGAGAGAGATTGAAAGGCAGAAGCCAGAATGTCTTTATGATCTAGCCCAGGGAAGGACATACCATCACTTCTGCCAGATTCCTTTTTTTCTTTTTTTTTTTTTAATTTATTTTTGGCTGCATTGGGTCTTCATTGCTGCACATGGGCTTTCTCTAGTTGCAGCGAGCGGGGGCTACTTTTTGTTGTGGTGCGCAGGCTTCTTATTGTGGTGGCTTCTCTTGTTGCAGAGCATGGGCTCTAGGTGCGCGGGCTTCTGTAGGTGTGGCTCACGGGCTCAGTAGTTATGACTCGTAGGCTCTAAAGCGCAGGCTCAGTAGTTATGGCGAAAGGGCTTAGTTGCTCCGCGGCATGTGGGATCTTCCCGGACCAGGGCTTGAACCCGTGTTCCATGCACTGGCAGGCAGATTCTTAACCACTGCGCCACCAGGGAAGCCCTCTGCCAGATTCTTTTGTCACACAGACCAATCCTGATACAGCATAGGATGGGACTACACAGGACATAAATACCCGGAGGCAGGGAACACTGGGGGCCCTTTGTCCCCTCCCCATGGTATCCTTGAGAAACTAAAAATGTTCAATACAGTGAGAAATATCAAGACTGCTAGTCAAAGTAGTTTAAGCCTATCAGAGAAATAGGTACTTGAATCCAATTTTATATTCTGTCTGATCAGAAATGGCTCTTCTAGATATACAGATTGCCAACAAACACACGAAAGAATGCTCAACATCATTAATCATTAGAGAAATGCAAATCAAAACTACAATGAGGTATCACCTCACACCAGTCAGAATGGCCATCATCAAAAAATCTACAAACAATAAATGCTGGAGAGGGTGTGGAGAAAAGGGAACCCTCTCGCACTGTTGGTGGGAATGTAAATTGATACAGCCACTATGGAGAACAGTATGGAGGTTCCTTAAAAAACTAAAAATAGAACTACCATAATTCAAAAAGAGTCATGTACCAAAATGTTCATTGCAGCTCTATTTACAATAGCCAGGACATGGAAGCAACCTAACTGTCCATCGACATGTGAATGGATAAAGAAGATGTGGCACATATATACAATGGAATATTACTCAGCCATAAAAAGAAACAAAATTTAGTTATTTGTAGTGAGGTGGATGGACCTAGAGTCTGTCATACAGAGTGAAGTTAAGTCAGAAAGAGAAAAACAAATACCGTATGCTAACACATATATATGGAATCTAAGAAAAAAAAAAAAGGTCATGAAGAACCTAGGGGCAAGACGGGAATAAAGACACAGACCTACTAGGGAATGGACTTGAGGATATGGGGAGGGGGAAGGGTAAGCTGGGACGAAGTGAGAGAGTGGCATGGACATATATACACTACCAAATGTTAAATAGCTAGCTAGTGGGAAGCAGCCGCATAGCACAGGGAGATCAGCTCCGTGCTTTGTGACTACCTAGAGAGGTGGGATAGGGAGGGTGGGAGGGAGGGTGATGCAAAAGGGAAGAGATATGGGAACATATGTATATGTATAACTGATTCACTTTGTTATAAAGCAGAAGCTAACACACCATTGTAAAGCAATTATACGCCAATAAAGATGTTAAAAAAAAGAAAAACTTAAATTATATTAACATACACGTAAATAAATTCTATTAAAAAAAACAAAAACAAAAAAAAATAGTTCTTCTAAAAACTTACTGTATTGCTGGTAATAAGAGTAATGTGACTTTTTTAAATGTTCATTGTTTTTCACTTCCTGAAAAGTTACAGAAGGTTTTCCCCCCTCCCTTCAGAGAAAATTGGGTAGGACAAAACAGATTTTTTTTTCAAAAACAATTTTTTTGGTTGTATGGCTGTCAGTTAATATTTTCATAGGCAAAACCAATAAAACTAAAACGCTATAGTGGTTGTTTTGAGACTGGCTAGATGTCTAACCGATAAAAAATAATCCATCTCCCTCATCAGATCAAATGTTTAATACTATCCATGGATTCCAACATGTAGGAAAGGAGGCTCATGATATCAACAGAGAAACCATATTGTTAAAAAAACAACAATCAGAATGGAAGGGCTGTCTGACTTGGGATTTTCTTTTCTAATGAGTTAATTTATGTAGGTGAAAAAGCCTTATAAATAACAAAAAAATTAAACCCACTTTTATAAATTTAATGAATTACCTTTATTTAAAAGAGTAAAATGCTGTGAAATGAGCAATGCCTTTAAATTAGAGACGTAAGGTTATAGAAATATGGGGCAGTGCATCCCTCCTTCAGAGCTGCTCCTCCTAATGAGAATGGGGATGGGTCGTTGGCCAGTATTTGAAAATATCTCCAGACTCCTTAAGAGCAGGAATTTTCCTGTATTCATCTTCAAATCCCAAATGCCCAGTAAAATGCCAGGCACCAAGAGGTCATGGAGTATTTGCTGAATGAATGAGGTAGGGAAAAGCAATAAATATTGGGGGGAAATGATACAACTACAAAGCCAGTTCTCACCCTACAAAGCCAGTTCTCACCCTAATTCCCATTCCCCTCTTTGTCCTGTGTTCCCAACATCGCTTGCCTTCAAAGAGAGTCCCCAGGAACAGAACTGGCCTTGGCATCAGTAAATCACCAGATTCCCTGATGACTCCTGACTTGTCATTCCACCGAGTCCAGTGAATACCTGTTCAAACTGATATTTTTAATTCTCATCCATAATACCAAAGGAAAATGAATCTGCCCAACTTCTTGTTTTGGCATCTATTTTCAACACCATCTCATAAATTTCTCTGCATATACCTCTTCCGCTATTGTGAGAATTGAACATGGATTCTGGAGCTGATGGATTCTGTCTCTTGCTTTTTTGTTCAGCTGGAAATCTACTTACTAGTTCATCTCCTTTTAGTAACAGATTCTCTCCCAGGACTCTGCGCTCTTGCTGTTAAACTTCCCAGCAAGTTCAAAGGCGCTCTCAGCTCCCCAGGATCTGCCAGTTAACTTACTGCCACTACATGGCACTGCCTTTGATAATTTAGCCCTGCCCAGAGTCAGGTTTTTCTCTATCTCAGGATAAAATAAGGTTTTCTCAAGCTGTCAAAGCCCTGGATTTTGGCATTGCTTCTAAAAGGGTGTTAAAACATTCCCAAAGGATGAACCCTCTTGAACTAAGGAATCACTGGGAGGAAAGGAATGCAAGCAGGTCTGACGGGCTCTGCAGCTTTCCCCTGATTAATTGCACATTGCTTTATATGGACTAAATGTTCATTGCGCTGAGTTCAGTAAAGATGAGACACTCTCTGTGGATTGAGGGTTTCACCACGTGCGAGCGCGTCATGCTTATCAAAACTCAGGTGTGCTCATCACCAAGTTAGTAGTCTCATTATTCACTTGCTTTCAAAATGTTTATCCCAGCACGTACTGTACCACTCCAGTATTTTTCCTTTTTAGAGTTGAGATTTTATCAGGCACCATTACAGTTTCTGATGAGCTCTTCAGAGTTTAAAGTGCATATTTTTTAAAAGTCAGAGTTCTACATCTGCAAGTACAAGGTGGTCCAGGATAAATCACACTCACTAAAAAACACAAGCATTATGGTGGATCTTTTTGTTATTGTTGTTAGAAAAGTAATTTCCCAAATTACAGAAAGAACAAAAACAGAAGAAAAATATAATAAATTATTCTAGGCTATTCTTTTGGTATGTTTTTTAAAAAAACATAACACTTTGAATTTTTTTTTTTCACTTAACCTGTTATCGCAAGTGTTTTGCCCCCATTTTGCTACAGAGTTGGCTTCATTTATAACCGTAGGTTTTATAGAGGTGGCTTTTGACAAGGACAGGTTTTAGTGAACAAACTTAGCCTAGGAATTACAAAAAAAGAAAAGAAAGAAATCCAGGTCATCACACGTTTTTCATTACATTATTTTTCATCATTACAGTTCATCATCAAATTATTTTTCATGTGTATTTCAAAGTATTGCAGTTCCAAGCAATATTTGATAGTACATTATATACATTTGAAGGGAAATCCTGAATTTGTTTTAAAGTTTATTTATTCAACCAGGTATCAATGGCACTTTTTAATCTTTTTTCTTAGAAATTAAAGAATCCAGTGACATCAAGGAGGGTGAACTCCCAGAATTCTGAGTTCTATAGGAAACTAGTTAGTTTGAATGTGTTTCCCAAGGTATAAAAATGTTTAGCCAGTCCCAATTTTTTTTATTAAGGTATAGTTGACTTACAATATAAGTTTCAGATGTATAACATAGTGAGTCACAATTTTTAAAGGTTATGCTCCATTTATGGTTATAATAAACTATTGGCCATATTCCCTGTGTTGTACAATACATCCTTGTAGCTTATTTTATACATAGTAGTCTGTACCTCCTAATCCCCTACCCCTATGTTGCCCCTTCCCACTTCCCTTTCCCCCCACTGGTAACCACTAGTTTGTTCTCTATGCCTGTGAGTCTTGTTTCTTTTTTGTTATATTTACTAGTTTTATTTTTTAGATTCCACATATAAGTGATATCATAGAGTATTTGTCTTTTTCTGTCTGACTTATTTCACTGAGCATAATACCCTCCAAGTCCATCCATGCTCTTGCAAATGGCAAATTTTCATTTTTTTATGGCTGAGTAGTATTCCATTGTGCATGTGTGTGTGTGTGTGTGCATGTGTGTGTATATCATACCACATCTTTATCCATTCATCTGTTGATGGACACTCAGGTTGGTTCCGTATCTTGGCTATTGTAAATAATGCTGTGATGAACATTGGGGTGCATGTATCTTTTCGAATTAGTGTTTTTGTTTTCTTCAGATATATACCCAGGGGTGGAATTGCTAGGCCATATGGTAGTTCTATTTTCAGCTTTTTGAGGAACCTCCATACTGTTTTGCACAATGACTGCACCACTTTAAATTCCCACCAACAGTGTAACAAGGATTCCCTTTTCTCCACATCCTCAGAGTAAGAAGATCTTATTAGAATCTAATGAATGACACGATGCAGATAGCCATCCCAAGTCCCTCGTGCCCTCAAAATTCAAATGCAGCATTCCACTTTCTCCACTTTAAAGTTTAATGAAGAAAAATAAGTGATGTATTGGAAGATTTGGGAAAGTGAACAAAGATGAAAGGAGCAGTGTTTTACGTTTGTATTGCTTTTATATTTGATATCCTCCCATATTAAAGAGGGAAAGAAAATATGCAAGAATATGAAGGGCAGTGTTTTTAATAAAACCTTGGCTGCTTGTCTGTAAGAATCAATGCAAGTAATTTTATCTCTTTGTGGGTCACTTTCAAAGCAAGGGGAAGAAATAGGTTGACAGGATCCCATAAGGTACTTGGAAAATGCACTCTTGCTGTGCTTTATTTAACTCAGCTGGGGGGAAAAGACTGAGTGAAAAGGCAAGATTCCACTCAGATCTAGCTCTGCTTCCTGTTACTTTTAGGAATGAGGGAAGGAAGGAAGAGAAGAAGAAAGGGAGGAAGGGAGGAAGGAGGAAAGGAAGGAAAAAGGGAGGGAGGAAAGGGAAAAAATAACCCTATACCCTGTATTACAGCATTCACAGTGGACTTTTAAAAGGGTAATAACATATCTCAGTATTTTTGCAACTAACATTTGACTAATTGTACAAATTTGGGTTATGGGTTTCTTTAGTGAGGAGAATTGTATATAATTAGAGTTTTCTGACATGATTTGAAAACTTAAGTCAGCATGGAGACCCTGCTGTCGAGCTGAGCTGCCATTTGAGCTCACAAGGAAGGAAATCCTTGGAAAGGTATTTTAGAGTCCTGCCTCAGCAATTCAGCTGTGCTTCATTTCAACATGCATTTCTGCCTCATGTGTTGTAATAACCAGCTAATCTTCTTGCCCCTTGGAGTGGCACTTTTGGAAGATCAAGAAGAGAATGCACTTAGGCCACATTCTCTTCTAGGACAGCTACAAGGCAGGCTGCCATAGAAAATGAAACAGGACACATTTGACTGGTTCTGAGTTTTCTCCTGAAGGCAGGATGTAGACAAAGCTTTCTGAAAGGGTCATTGAAGTTTGCATAATCCTCTCTGCTGCTGGCTGATTGAGTGAAACAGAGCCAACTCATTGCTCTGATTGGAAATCATGTGAAACTTATTTATGCCATTTTTTATTTTCTCTCTTTAACTCCCTTTTGGACACGGAGCAGAGGTTGCATCCGAGTCTGGAGCTGGTTACAATCATACTGGAAGTAAAATTCAACATGGCGTGAGAAGCCAGGTGAACCAAAGTAAACATGGGCTCTTTGTGAACCAAATCACCACTGTCCACCCTTCTTCAAAGCCTACAAGCTCCGGAGTAGTTCCCATAAATCCGAGATGCGTTGAAAGGATTCGCTCCAAGCCTTCCACCAGTAGCTTGCATCCACATGCGTCAGATTCAGCTGTCTCTTAAACCTGCAAAACGTCATCTGCCTCACAGTGCACAAAACTACTGTCCCGAAGTGTACTCAATCCAGATGGGCGACTTTACTACTTCCTGACTTCCCTTCTATTACAAGCATGAAGATTTTGAAACCAGGCAACTAGGAGACCAATATCCCGACTGAATGGGATGCGTATACTGTTCAGGGAAAGATTTCTAGTGGCCTCCAAAAAAATGAGGAAATAATGCCCCCCTTTCCTCCTGGATGTCTGAAATTTTCAATTCCCCAGAATGTGCACCAGATTACATTCACAAAAGGACACACTCTGAATGTGCCCAGGGTCACACACAATTCTCAGTGAACCAGCATGATCTCCACACCTTTGCTTTCACTCCCAAAGGCAAATTAGAATGCAAATGAGGGTAATTGTCACAGGAATAAGCTCTAATCTATTCTTAAAAATAATTTGCAAACACTGGCACTTCATTATTAGTAACAACAATTTACTTGTGACGGCTGATCAGGCAAATAGATATTTCAGCCCTGATCCACTCAGCCTACCACCACTCCCAGAAGTACCTCCAACTGGGCACTTATCAATCATATATATGGTAGCAATTGGTTTCTGTGTCTACTTCAGCCCCAGGGGTAGAGACCAAGTCTTGGCCATCAGCTTATATAAACCAGTGCCCAAGTTGTAGCAGGGATTCAATAACAATTATGAAAACCAAGAGAAAGGTACATTTATGCCTAGAATATCCCTAGAAGGATCCCTAAGAAACTGGTAACAGTGATAGTCCCTAAGCAAAGGAACTGGGAGACTGGGGATGAGAAACTTGCTTGTCACTGTTTATTATTTTATACTAATTGAAATTTTTACCTTGGGGTTTGTATTTAATAAAGTAGATTAGGATAGATATTTATTAAATGAATAAACAAATAGATGAATGAACAAGCTACAATCCAAGGTTGACACCTGAATATTTTTAGCTGTACCAACTTAATGGCAGTGGCTTTTCCTAGCCCTGAGTTTTGAATCCTTCTACTGACTCATGGTAAGTTGTGTGCCAGGTCAAAAGGATGCTGACACCCTGACTGACTCAGTATGTCCAGACATTCTTGGCCAAGAAGGAGACAAAGAACTGTCATAAAGACTAGACTTTACTGGTCCCATTTTGATTCATTCAGCAGAAATGGAAATGCTCACTGCTTCTCTCAATATTAGATGTTTCTTCTCTTGTCTGCAATGAGCAACTATGGTTATTTCTTTAAGATAAAGCTCTAATCCAAGTTCAAGGAAAACTGGAATTCTTTAGGAAAAAAACCATTTGTTTCATGAAGTTTTATCTCCTTTTAGCCCCAGAGAGGCATTTTAATACAGTGAATCCAAAAGCACTGGCTTTGGGGTCAAGCAGAACTTTCCTAATTGCCCTGGGCTCCAGAATCCTCAGTTTTATATAAACTGACAGACGATATGTATCTGACAAACTTCCATTAGGTCTAAATTAGCTAATGTGTTTAAAATCCCTGGGACGTAGTGCTCAAAAAGTAGTAGCTATTATTTTTATCCTCAAATAGTCTCATGGTCCCTTTCACCCCTTAAATTGGCTGGGAACCAATACCAGTGTTTGCTATGAGACAGGCTTTGAGGCTTACCTCTGATGTCCACCTCCACTGGGAGTTGAAGGATGTTTTGCTCCCTCCTATAATGAATATATGCTATGCATGATGTTTTTTGACCTGTCGCTTCTTTTGCCTAAAGTTGTAGAGGTTAGCAATAAGCTTACTAGCTCCAATAACTCCCCATGTTATCTGTCTGCCTAGCATAATCCCCAATCACCTTTGCTACCATCACTTTTTATTCAGCCATGCCAAGATTATATAGTTTGGAAGATGGAGCCAGCAGCAGCAAAAAAAAAAAGATTATATAGTTTGATGGCTGCCCCAGTACCGTTGGAAATTTGTCAGCCCTGCTGTTTGAAGGGTGTTAGAAAAATGCCGGCGCTGGATCAGACTTCCTAGCAGTCTGCCATGCCAAGAGAATTTTTAATGAGGGTTTTGTTTTGGGACGTTTTTTGGAGTTGGGGGATGAGAGAGCAGAGACTAGACTTTTTGAAACCACAATCCCAGATTCCTGAACGTTTGGCAAGTTTGCCAGCGGGTGTAAGCTCTCTTCTAGCTAGTCTGGCCTCTGCTGTTGTCCAGGCCATCTGATGACTGGTTGGGGCCGCCAGGGGCCCTGCCTTTCCCAGCATGGAAGTGTGTGGCTCTCCCCACACTCCCTGCCCTGACAATGCCAAGAATCAGAAACAAGGGCCCAGAGTGTTAGCCGGCCCCGAATGAGTGGCAGCTTAGAGGGCCTCCATTGTGCTTGGTGCACCAAGAGCAGATTGTTACTCTGCAGGCATGAATTAGAGCCTGGGCAGAAAGCGCCACACTCGCTCTTACCCTGACCATGTCTTGCTGCTGCAGGGGAGCGGAGGGGGCTGCCACTGTACAGAACTTTGGTGGGCCATGTTCCAAGAATTGTCTGGAGAGGGCCCATCAGAAGGGGAAAACATTTGTTTTCTGACTTCAAAACCCCCTCCAATTCCATTCGTCTATTATTTCCCCCCGCCTTCCCTATCTCCCCTGTTGCAAAACAGCATCAGTGCATCAACCCCACTTCGGTATGATTATATTCTCACTTCCATTTATCATCACTTGAAAATTTATTTTTGCATAAAGCTTTATTAGATAAAGATCTAAGTTGCAAACAATTCTTCCCATTGTCCGTTGGATTGTCATTCAAACAATACTCCCTGGCGGGCTAGTTACTATAGATTTTAGCCCAGTTGCTGGAAGAATAAAGATACTCTGTTTTTATAGACTTTTTTCCAGACTCGAGGGTTCTGAGGCATCAGTCCATGAAAGGACTCCCTCTTTCCTTCAGGTATTGAAATCCCACCTCTCCATGCTTTCTCACTGGCATGAATGCATAACAACTAGATTTGTGTGAAAGGTCTCAACGTCGGAGTGAACTAGGAAGGTCTACAGAACCATCCATTATACTGAAAAGTTAAATGATCACTGTTTTTAAAAGTCTTCTTGATTTCTCTTCCAACAGAGATGTGCTAGAATCAGCATCACACTGTTCTGGTAGTGAGGTACTGAATGGCTTTGTAACAATCAAAAAAAAAAAGGAAAACATCTGGGCAAATTGAATGGCAGGACATGGTGACCAGGGAGATTGGCAAAGGCCATTTTGGGGAAAAATTTGTAAAGGATTCAACATACACATTTCATCTCCTCTAACTCACCTGTCCCCCTCCCTCTACCCTCATCCCCTCAAAGTGGAATACATCAGCTTTGAAGGAGTGAGAAACACCAAGTGCAAAAGGATCATCTAGGATGGAGTTTGCAGCATTTTCCACTCCACTTCTCCCACTCACTCCCCTTCCATCCTGAGCTTGGAGTACCAAAGACACCAAAGGTCTTAAAACTCTTCTCTCACTGACTTAGCCTCACCATCGGGGGTAGGGACGGCAAGGAAGTGTGCATGAATTTCTCTAAGCCATTTTTCTGGTTCAAACAAAAGGCAAAGGAAATGAAGGGATCTGTCTGATGCACAAAGCACAGACTATGATTCTCCTCTAAGACATGTGCCCACAAGTAGGCTCTCATTATTTGAGGCAACTGTGAGTATAATTAAAAACCTTGCAGCACTCCAGTCATATTTCCTGTCAGAAGGTCAAGATGACACACTGAGAACTGATCGGGCTTAACTCTTTAGGCAGTGAAAGTAGAGGGGTCATTGTATGAACATACCCTTGTCCACATATGTATGTATCAGCAAAACTGAACGTCCTTCAACCATTCTTGAAAAATATTACATTTTATTCAAATAATTTTTACAAGGAACAGAATTGGGGGATGTAGAAACCTTTCATTCATGCACTCACAATAAATATTTTTGAAATACATAATAGAGGATATGTATTATTGAAAAAATGAACCAATCATCTCTGTAACTCTAATTTTACTCTTAAACTCATGTACTTTAGTGGTGCATTACTTTTGTTTTGTTTTGTTTTGTTTTGCGGTACTCAGGCCTCTCACCTCTGTGGCCTCTCCCGATGCCGGACCGGGGCACGAACCCATGTCCCCTGCATCAGTAGGCGGACTCTCAACCACTGCGCCAGCAGGGAAGCCCCTAGTGGTGCATTATTTTAGAATGACTTTGAAAATCACTCTCCATCAAAGGGAATGTAATCACAAGGTGGTAGTAGATTTTATTCTCTTTTTTCCCTCCTACTTAGCACAAGAAAAATTAATATGAAGACTAGGAAAAATACTGTTCACTTCATGAGGTTTTTGCCTGAATAGCCTGATGCCTGTTTTGGACGGTCTTCCCTCCAAAATAAGTTTGTTAAAGGTACACATTTTTTTTTTTTTTGCGGTACGCGTGCCTCTCATTGTTGTGGCCTCTCCTGTTGCGGAGCACAGGCTCCGGACGCGCAGGCTCAGCGGCCACGGCTCACGGGCCCAGCCGCTCTGCGGCATGTGGGATCTTCCCGGACCGGGGCACGAACCCGTGTCCCCTGCATCGGCAGGCGGACTCTCAACCACTGCGCCACCAGGGAAGCCCAAAGGTACACTCTTTTGAGAAAACTCACTCTCCAGAGCTCTGATGCCTAAGCTTGTAAAAGGAGAACATATCACAGGTGGAAGATGACAGAAGAAAGTTAGTAGGAGCACCAAGGGTTCCAAAGCTTCTTCCCTCCTCTGCCCATCTGGAATCCAAATGTAGACCAACATGCACTTGCTTGAAGTGTCTTCTCTTCAAAATATCAAAGTAAGACCCAGGAAACCTAGTTTTAAAAACAAATGAACTAATCAAAGGTGAGATTTATTTATCTGCCTCCAAAGTAAGGGGTAACAACCGTTCCTTCCCCCAGAGTATGAAACATTGCAAACAATCTTAAAAGGACATTTATTTACTTCTTTTGTACCTAATTGTTAATGCCACAACTTGTTAAATCTGGTAGCAATGACTACTGCTGTTGTGTGATGTTCACTGAGCATTCAGTGTTTTACTAGCTGGAAATAGAATGTTTTTAACTGAAGTATAGTTGATTTATAATGTTGCGTTAGTTTCTTATATACAGCAAAGTGACTCAGATATATTTTTTTTTCTTTTTTCCATTATGGTTTATTACAGGATATTGAGTATAGTTCCCTGTGCCGTACAGTAGGTCCTTGTTTATTTTATATATAGTAGTTTGTATCTGCCAATCCCAAACTCCTAATTTATCCTTCCCTTTCCCCTTTGGTAACCATAAGTTGGTTTTCTATGTCTGTGAGTCTGTCTTGTAAATAAGCTCATTTGTATCATATTTTAGATTCCACAGCTACGTCATATCATGTGGCATTTGTCTTTCTCTGTCTGACTTCACTTAGTATGATAATCTCTATTTCCATCCATGTTGCTGCAAATGTCACTAAGAAATAGCATTTTAAAAGCATAGCCTCTACCTTGAAGAATTTTACCTAATCAGGAAGAAAAAAATATTGTTTGCTAGCTAGATGTGTGATTAATTATGACACACTTCTATTCTGAGCTCTGCCACTCTACCCTGGGTAGCCCTGGGCAAATCATTTAAATCTCCCCATGCCTCAGTTTTCTCATCTGTAAAATAGAACTAAGAATACCAGTCTTCCCCAGCCATTCAATGAAAATTAATTAATGCTTGAGATCCTCAGATGAAAGATTCTCTGGATGTACAGAGGGCTATTACACAAACAGTAAAACTGCATCTATACATAGCTGGGCATGATTCACGTGAGAAAAGACAAATTCCTGTAAGCTCTACATCCTGTCAAGGCCAGGATGCATATCTACCCCTTGATGGTATAGGGCTTAGACTCTGTCCAGCAGAAATATAATGTGACCCACATACGTAATCTTAGGTTTTCTCATTGCCAAATTAAAAACACATAAAAATAATTTTAATAATCTATTTGATTTAGCCTAATATATCCAAAATATCATTTCAACCTGCAATCCATGTAAGCAAGTACTAATGAGTTCTTTTACATTCTTCTCCTTTTTTTTTTTTTTTTTAACTAAGCCACTGAAATCTGGTGTGTGTTTTGTACTCACAACACACCTCAATTCAGACTAGCCAAGTTTCAAGTGCTCATCAGCTAAATGTGGCAAGTGGCTCCCATACTGGAGAGTTCAAGTCTAAGAGCTCCTGCAGCTCCAGGTTGTAAGTAATGTCCGCTGATCCATGTAACTTTGGTTTCTCTTAGGTTATAGGTCAACACAAATATATTCTACATTTATCCTCTGTACTCTTGGGCTTGAGAGAGGATGATGCTAGAAAGTCCTGCTTCTGGTAGCAGAAGAGTGGCATGATGGTAGTGGAAAATGCTCCAGAAAAAAATAAATAAATCTTCCCCACTTCTCCTGTCCTCACAGAGGGGTGTCTTGAGACATTTGGGGGCAAGTTCCCTGTGTTTTCTACCATGATCTCCAGAATTATGACATCCCACAGAGAGCACACAAACTCACAGCATTACCCCCTCAAGTCTCCATTTAAGAACATGCAGTCAGGACTTCCCTGGTGGTGCAGTGGTTAAGAATCCACCTACCAATGCAGGGAACACGGGTTCAAACCCTGGTCCAGGAAGATCCCACATGCCGCGGAGCAACTAAGCCCGTGCACTACAACTACTGAGCCTGAGCTCTAGAGCTCCACAACAAGAGAAGCCACAACAGTGAGAAGCCCACGCACTGCAAAGAAGAGTAGTGGCAACTAGAGAAAGCATGCGCACAGCAACGAAGACCCATCGCAGCCAATAAATAAATAAATTTAAATAATAAAAGAATAAGGTAGTTTAAAAAAAAAAAAAGAACATTCAGTCAACTTTAAATGACTCCCACTAGAGTTGATGAGAAGTTGAAGTGCAGTAAACAGAATCTGTTTTGGTTTTCTTTTTTCGTTTTATCACTTTGCAGGGAAATTATTGTTGGATTTTTCTTTGGTTAGTTGGTTGTTTCCTAATATATATTATGAGGGACCTAAACCATTGTTGATTTTAAACTTGAAACACATTTGCTTTAGACAAGTCCTAACTCAAAAACGATAAGGATTTTTCAAAGTCAATTTCAAACATCCAAGCCAAAATGTAATATTATATAATGGCTTGCATAGTGCAAAATGCTCAAGAAAAAATATGCATTATGTGGACACGATGGCCATTTCACTCTTCCCGCTGATCTTTGGGAAACTCTAATCTTTTCTTTCTTATTTCCAAATTTCGTATTGAAACTTTAGTTTCCACCTAAACTCCAGTCTTGAATTTTGCCCCAGAATTCTGCCTACTACCCTGCCCCAAGCACATTCTCTGTGATCCTCTTCACACAATGCTGTCTGACCTTGAGTCTTTCCAAGCTGACCTCAGGTCATCAGATGTTTATTGAACATCTACCAGGAGCAAAACCTTGTACAGGGAACTGCAGGGAACATAAGTATGACAAAGGACTTGCCCTCAAGCTGCCTATAACTAAAAGTACTAGAAAACATACATTATTAGAGGCAAAGAAGGGCCGACCCGTAACGGAAATACAAAGATCCCTTTATACAAGAATGTTTTAGTCAGCTCAGGCTGCTGTAACAAAGTAGACTGGGTGGCTTAAACATCAAAAATTTACTTTCTCACAGTTCTGGAAGCTAGAAGTCCCAGACCGGGGTCCAGCAGTGTTGGTTTCTGGTGAGAGCTCTCTTCTTGGTTTATAGATAGCTGCCTTCTTACTGGGGACTCACATGGCCTTTCCTGAGTACACATGAAGAGAGAGCAAGCTCCCTGGTGTCTCTTCTTATAAGGACACTGATCCCATCAGACCAGCACCCCAGCTTCAAGATCTCATCTAATTCTAATTACCTCTAAAAGGCCCCATCTGTAATACCATCACATTAGGGGTTAGGACTTCAAAATATGAATTTGGAGGGGA
Organism: Monodon monoceros; assembly: GCF_005190385.1. Classification (NCBI taxonomy): domain Eukaryota; kingdom Metazoa; phylum Chordata; class Mammalia; order Artiodactyla; family Monodontidae; genus Monodon; species Monodon monoceros. Next base: position 113,403,564 of record NW_021703767.1, on the reverse strand, counting down.
CATAGATATCCAGTCTATAACAAAAGGTCTCAGAGTAAAGAGACCCTACCCAATGGGTTGATCAGCAAAGACTTTATGAAGGAAGTTGTACCTGACATAACTATTAAGGTGCCCTCCCTTCTGGGCACTAAGAAATCATGCATCAAGGGCCAAATAGATGAAATAACTTTTGTACATCAGTGCAGCTATTTCTGGTCAATGAGTCTGTTACCCTAGCAATCGGCTCATGTGGCTTTTACCTCTCCTTTGAGCTCCAGACCTGCATGTCCATCCACCTTCTAGACATCTCCACCTTCATGACCCACAAGTATCTAAAACTCAACATTACCGAAACACATTTCATTATCTTCCACCACCCAACTTGTCCCTGCTCCTACCTTTCCCTACATTTTTGACACCAACACCCTCCACTAAGTCATTCAAGCTGGTTATACACTCCTCCTTTCTTAAATAAACTGTCAAATCCACTCTTTATCCTTCTCATCTACATCCCCCTCCTCACAATTTCCACTGCCTGTACCTTGGTTCGGACCATCCTTATCTTTCTTATAAGCTACTGAAAGATAATCATTGTTATATTTTAATAATAGCTAGCATGTATTGAGAGCTTTCTATATGGCAGGCTCTGCCCAGAGTGCTTTATAGGTATTGTTTCCTTTAAACTTCACAGCTATTACGATTTGCATTCTACAGATGAGGAAACCAGGTCAACAGAGAGGCTAAAAAGGCTTGCCCAAACACACAGCTGCTAAGATAGAGAAGTAGGTGCTGAATCCCAGCAGTCTGAATTCAGAACTTGCCCTCATCATGACCCTAGTGTATTCTACCTTCTCAGCAGTGAACTCCCTCCTTCCAGACTACTCACCACCAGTTCTTCCTGTGTTGCCATAATGATCTGTCCAAAATTCAAATCTAATGTTCTCATTCCTGGCTTCAAACCCTTCAACGGCTTCCATTTTCTATAGGATAAGCCTCCATGGGACCTAGGGCCACAAAGCCCTCCAGACAGCAGCCCTCTCTCTCCAGCTTTGTCTATTTTTGCTTCCCCACCTCACTCTTTTTATTTTAGCACTTCTAAATACTTATCATTCTCAGAAGATGCCTTTCCACTCCATACCTCCAAGATGACCCATGTGCTGTTCCCTCTTCACAGAATATCTTTTTTCATCAATTCTCCGCGTTCCTTCCCCTTCAAACTCGTATGCATTCTTTATATCTCAGCCTGAACAGAGCTTCCCCTCAAGGAAGTGAGCCAGCTAGTTAAAAATCATTTGCTGAAAGGGAATTCCTGAATGATTACTTTTTCAAGGGACCAATTACCCAAATTTATCAAAAAATCTAAACTATTTAGAAAGTTTACAACAATTTATGTTGGATGGAACGGTTTCTACTCTTTTGAAGATTTCTGTGGGTTATAGTTGGCCAGGTTAATCAACTGATCCCAGGACCCTGATCTGCAGGGTTTTCCTTCTTTCTCTCTGTGGCTTCTGTGCCCGAGTCCACAGTTGATTGATGCACGTCATCATGTCTGAGATCCCAGGAGATTGTGAGCGCCACAAGGGTCTGGCTATGTATTCTTATCTCTTGTCCCTGTACCCAGTGGAGTGTAGAATATGGTGACGCTTTAACAAATATATTAAGTTGAAACTTAAGTAGTCAATAAATACGCACTTATAGGTACGACTACCTTTCATTCATAAGGAAAAGGTAAATTATTAAACAAAACAAAATATACATTCTAGAAACTTAGAAGTCATAGAGTATGCATATTCAGGCCTGCTGTTAACAGATTTGGGGCCCACCTTGAGTACAAATGGAAGACCACATACCTACCATGTACAAAATATTTTGATGTTACAAAAGCAATCAAACAAACAAATATTAAATTAAATATATTCTACCTTGAAAAAGGTAGCTTCAAAATTATCTGGAAAACAGGATTGCATTCAGAACTGCCAATGGTAGTGTGCAGATATCCAACCCCAGACCCTTACCCTTGGTCCCTGGTCACTGGCCTGTAGTCTGTACTTCTTTCTGCCCCCAACTCAGTTTCACACTACGAAGTCACACACACACACATTCATGTGGACATCCAGCCACCTGAAACAACTGGCCCTTGGCTACCTTTCAATGCCACAGTGGTGCAGCCCATTCCCCTCAGGAGATCAGGCCCTGGAGTGAGCTGAGGTCTTTGGGGCCAGGAATCCCCAGTCCCATGTAACTAGAATCCCCCTGGCTCACTGTCATTAAATATTGTGTTGGAAATGGAAAGGTATCTATGGTATATTAAATTTTAAAAGCAGGGTTTGAAGATTTTAAGACATCTGCCTGATACTCTATTTTTGTAAAAAATTACATACGTATACAGAGGTACATATAAAATCCAAAGAAGTATACATCGAATTTATTATGGTCGTTATCATCTCCAGGTGCTGGGATCAGGTGTGATATTTTTTTCTTTTTACTTACTTGTATTTTATGTTTTCACTATGAGCATGCATTACTTATGTCATTTTTTTTAATAATAAAAGTTAAAATCAAAAACCTTAAAAAATAATATACGTAACACTGGGATAATCCCTACACTGTTTAAGTGAAACATGATATTTTTCAAAACCTCAGAAATTTAGTACTTCCTATCCAGGAATAGTAGAGGATTTATAAAATATACCAGAGAACTCACTGGCTAGTGAGCAAAATGCATGAGGCTATTGAGAACCTCCTATTTACAGACATGCGCTCATGAGGCTATGAATGTACACATTTATACTGAGTCATAGAAAAATACTCAAAGTATACAGTGCATATGTGTTCTTCCTGGTGCCGGAATTCTTCGGACAGAGAGCTACTCTGTTCTCCATAGAGCCTGTCACTAGCTCACTGTCTGAATGTGGGCGAACTGGTGTGGGCCCCAAACAGTGGAGTCAGGATATAAAACTAGTCATTAGCAAGATGCTTGCAGAGTCTCACAGAACGACCGTCTAACTGACTAATATTACTGCACTAACATGGAAGGGAAAGATATTATTTGTAAATAATCCGTGTAATTTTTTTTTTTTTTTTTTTTTGTGGTACGCGGGCCTCTCACTGTTGTGGCTTCTCCCATTGCGAAGCACAGGCTCGGGATGCGCAGGCTCAGCGGCCATGGCTCACAGGCCTAGCCGCTCCGCGGCACGTGGGATCTTCCCGGACCGGGGCACGAACCCGTGTCCCCTGCATCGGCAGGCGGACTCTCAACCACTGCGCCACCAGGGAAGCCCCTAATCCGTGTAATTTTAAGGAGTGTGTGTGTGTGTGCACAGCACGTACATCATACCCCATATACATATGCAAATTGCAAATGGAGCCTGGATGCTTATATGCATGGCATTTTAATAACCTTAGATATTGTTGGGGTTTTTTTCCATTCAAAGTAAACTTCTGCCTAGAGATGGAATCAAAATAATCATCATATAAATTTTCAACAGTCTCAGTGAATAATAAATGGACCGAAATATTCCCTCAAAGTTTTCAAGCTATAAATAAATTCTAAACTAAGCTTCTCTGAACTTATGTTTCAGAGTTAGTTTTAAATTAGCATTTCCTGCCATTTGTAATTTTAAAAAAGTGTCACATATAAACAAGAATGTGACAACATTTCTATTTTCAAGGGATTCTATCTAGACCATAAATACTCACTTCAGGATAAACACCTGGGGGGAAAAAAGTCCATTCGCAAAACAACTGCTTATTTTCTTCATATTCTAAAAAATTGATGTGTACAAAAATAAGAAAGTAGGGGCTTCCCTGGTGGCGCAGTGGTTGAGAGTCCGCCTGCCAATGCAGGGGACACGGGTTCATGCCCCGGTCCGGGAAGATCCCACACGCCGCTGAGCGGCTGAGCCTGCGCGTCCGGAGCCTGTGCTCCGCAACGGGAGAGACCACAACAGTGAGAGGCCCGCGTACCAAAAAAAAGAAAGTAGTATACATTCAGAAGGTTTATGCATTCTGTTATCAATTTTCTCATGATACTAAAATGGAAATATAATTGCCTTCTTGAGCTACACTGGTAGCAAGTGAGAAATCAAAGAAACATTCTATGGTGAAAGAAAATGAAAAACATTGACCATATTGCCATAACATGCCACATTCACAGTCAAAATCTTGTATCTATTCAAGATTTACTTGTCTAGGCAGTTCTTTACTGATTGGAAGGATGCATCCCCAAAGCTGGGCATTTGGACACTGGAATATATATATATATATATATATATATATATATATATATATATACATACAAACATACATATATACACACACTCTTGGGATCAATACTAAATTTGGTAGGTAGGTATACAAGATAGCCTCAGAAGACTATATCTAACCTACAACAGAATAGGCTAGCCTTGGAAATTCACCATGATTTATAACATTGTTACCATGGGAAATGAATTCCAAAACACAGCTCAGGAAATCATTTAACCATCCTCCCTCCCCACTTTCTTGCACTTTTGAACACAAGAAGAAAGGAGCATAGTGGCTGAGAATTGCTTCTGGCACCTCAGGGTTAGAGGTGGTCTATCTCTCTCTGTTTGCTGTTTATTTGTTTGTTTGTTTATTAACTGTGTTTTGTTCTAATTATAAAAGAAATCAATGTCTGTTGCTATAAAAATTAACAATGTAGAATATAGAACTTAAGAAGTGAACATCTCCCATGATCCTATTCTTCAGCTATACCCACACTAACAGTTTGGTGCACAGTTGTCTTGTGCTTTTTATGTAATTGTTTATGAGTGTTGGTATCTTACATTTTAAAAAATCCATCACATCATACATAGTATTCTGTCAATAGGCACGTGAAAAGGTATTCAGTATCATTAGCCATTAAGAAAATGCAAATAAAAATCACAGTGAAATACCACTTCACACTCACAAGAATGGCTATCACCAAAAATAGTACATACTATTATGGATGCAGAGAAGTTAGAACCCTTATATGCTGCTGGTGGGAAGGTACAGTGGTACATCCACTGTAGAAAATAGTCTAACACTTCCTTAAAGGGTTGAAGTAGAGTTGTCATATGACCCAGAAATTCCACCTCTAAGCTGTACTCAAGAGAAATCAAAACATATGTCCACACAAAACTTGTACACAAATGCTCATAGCGGCATTATTCACAATAGCCAAAAGGTGGAAACAACCCAAATGTCCATCAACTGGACTGTCAAACTGATAAATGTTTAACTAAAATGTGGTATATCCATATAAAGGAATATTTTTTCACAATAAAAAGAAATGAAGTACTGATATATGCTATAACATGAATAGCTCTTGAAAATAATATGCAAAGAAGCCAGACACAAAAAGGCTGCATATTGTATGATCCCATTTATATGAAACGTCCAGAATAGGCAAATCCATATGGATAGAAAGTACAGATTGGCTGGAACGAGGAGGAATAAGGAGTGAAAGCTCGTGTGTACAGGGTTTCTTTCTGGGGTGATGAAAAGGATCTAAAATTAGATAGTAGGAGTTTGTGACTCGGCAAATACATTAAAACTACTGAATTGTGCACTTTAAAAAGGTGAATTTTATCCTTTGTGAATTATATATCAATAAAGTATTATTAAACTATATATATTAGCTGTATGACCTTAGGTGATATAACCTCTGAGGGTTGGGGTTTTTTTAATATTTATTTATTTATTTGGCTGCGCCGGGTCTTAGTTGCAGCTTGTGGGATCTTTTAGTTGAGGCATGCGAACTCTTAGTTGTGGCATGTGGGATCTAGTTCCCTGACCGGGGATCGAACACGAGCCCCCGGCATTGGGAGCGTGGAGTCTTAGCCACTAGACCAACAGGGAAGTCCTAATCTCTGAGTCTTAATTTCTTATCTCTGTAGGGTTCTGTGAGGGTTTATTAATATATATATGAGTTTAATAAATATTGATATATAATCACTCATAGTTATGCATACATATACAATCACTATTTTAAGTGATATCTATATATATATAAATGTATATACACATTTATATATATGCATATATTTATCTATACATCACTTAACACCATGCCAGGCATAGAGCAGGCCCTCTGATAATGATAGTTATTACATTAAATTCTTTATGCTACATAAAACCTCCTTTTTAACATCATTTTTATGTATTTTCTTATGTAAATTAGCTAGCCAATCTCCATATAATTTCCTCAGCTTATATCTGAAAATTATAATTATTAAGCTACTTCTCAGTTCACCTCTCTTCTTGATGAGTAAATCTAGCTTTACAACACTTACCTGACTGGTGAGTTTACATTTATCTGCTTGATTTCATTAATGTGTGTCTTGCACTAAACCATTCCAAGAAGGCAGGGTCCATGCCTGTTTTCATTCAACCCTGAATCATCAGTGCTAGCCCAGGGCCAGACACATGTTAGAGCTTAAGAAATAGTTGTTAAATGAATGAATGAATGAATGCATGGATAGATATTATATCTGCTCAGTGAGTGGCCTTCCTGGAAGTGGGTGGTTCTCAACAAGGGTTGGGGTGTGGAGAGAAGGCATGTTGTCATACAGGATACAGGTTGTCATATCTGAATCACCTGGGGTGATTTTTTTGAAGTTACCTGACACCTTCTCTCCAGAGCTTCTTCTCTATCAGAGCTTACAGTGTGCTATTTCAGGGGCAGGAAGGCCCACTCCACCCAAAATACACCCCATACAACCAGTCACTGGTGACAGAAATTTCTTTCATAGGATACAAAACCTTTCATTCATAATCAGAGATAAATGTTAAGGTACAAATAACTTTGGTCACTGTGATATGATAGAAACACCATTGACTAGACCAGGAGTCAACAAAGCTGGTCTTTAGACCTGCCTTGACTTTGGAGATGGGTATATGACAGGAAGGGGAATAAGTGCACAGGCTGCTGAGTGTCCAAAGAAGTTGTGGAGAAGCAGAGCACAAGCAGGGGACAAGCACACATGGGATAAAGTGTTTAAGGCTTCATCTTCTTTGTAGTTTTGTTGGAGTCAAGCCTACCTTCTCTTGGGCTCATCTGCTTTCTGCTCTCAAGGGGAAAAGCTCATATGTCATAATGCCCAAGTTTAGGATCTGCCTTGGCAATCGGGGATCTGACCACTAGCCCACCCAGTGATGTTGCCACACATAAGCTGGAAAAATTTCTTGTCTACTTCACTCTTATTTTCCTACATGTGTTCATTGTTTTTAACAGAGCCCTAATTGCTAGTTCATGTTCACCTTTGATGCAGCCTGATTCCCAAGATCCTCTGCTGTGCTCCAACTCTATTTTCACCTTTTTAAACTGAAAAATATAGCACATTTTTTGCATAGAACATAAATGTACATTTAATGGGTTATTATAAAGTCAACATCTGCATAGGTAACATAAGTTTTACGTTACACATTACATACATATATATATACATTATGCATATGTAAAGTGTTACATTCATTTTATTACATGTGAGTTAAACCTCAATAAGAACGATGTTTAAAGGAAAAACAACATGAAATAATATATTGTAGACACCTCAGAAAGTCCCCACGCATAGTCCCTTTCTAATCACAATCTTACATTCTTCCCTAAAGAAACCATTATTCTGACTTTTATGGTATTCATTTTTCTTGCTTTTCTTAATGGATTTATCACTTAAATATGCACCTCTTAAAAGCAGTTTAATTTTATCTGCTTTTGAACGCTCCATAAAGAGAATCATATAATATATGTTACTTTGTGAGGGATCTCTTCCACTTGACATTGTTTTTAGGATTCATTCACATTATTGCCTGTAGCTATAGTTTTTGATTTTTATTTAAATGTAGTATTCTAGTGATTGAATGTTCCATAATTTGTTTATATATTCTACTGTGGATGGATACTTGGTTTGTTCCCAGTTTCAGGCTATTATGAGTAATACTGCTGTGAACATTCATGTACGTGTCCTTCAGTGTCCGTGTGCACCTATATCTGTTGCACGTATGTCTAGGAGTAGGATTATGATACCTTATCTGGTGGTAGGTACATCTTCACCTTTATTAGATAATATCAAGCTACCTTCTGAAATGACTATCAATTTGCTTTCTGACCAAGAGTGTTTGACCTCTGAGCTTAGAAACTCTTGAATACTGACACCAGCTCCAGTCAATGCCCTTTGGATATTCAATATTGGATTACAAGTTACACCCTTTCAAGGGCCAGCCCTACTGCTGGACCAGGTCTCCTGCTACAGAACTGGTTTCCTCTCTTTCCCACTGTATAGGAGTTCGAAGGATGCCTCATGGCCTACCTCACTCCAGTAATGACAGCTGGACCTTACAAAATGCAAAGAATTCCCAATGCCTGGTATTGTCAGACTTTAAAATTTTAGCTGATCTGGAGAGAAGTAGGCTCTCACCATCACTTTAATATGCATTCCTACCCCATTTGGGGGGTACATTTTCTTTCCTAGTATTTGCTCTTCCTTAGCATTTTCTGATGATTTCTTTCCTATCTACTAGCATGAATTCATTATCTGCTCCTGTGTAGCAAATTATACCCAAAATTAGTGGCTTAAAACAGTAGACTTTATCTCGCACACTCACTTGTGTAGCTCAGGGATCCAGGAGTGCCTTAGCTGGGTGGCTCTGGCTTAGAGTCTCTCCTGTGGTTGCAGTTAAGGTGTCTACCGGGGCTGCAGTCATCTGAAGGCTTATCTGGGACCGGAGGACTCACTTCTAAGGTGCTCACTCATATTCCTTGCAAGTTAGTGAAGGCCACTAGCAGAGGACCTCAGTTCCTCTCCACACAGAGCCTCCATAGGGCTGCTCGAGTGTCTTCATAACATGGCAGCTCACTTCCCCCAAAGTGAGTGATCTGAGAGAGGAAGAGCAAAGAGGAAATCACAATGCCTTTTATGAAATGGTCTTGAAGTCACTTCTGCCATTTTGTATTCATTAGAAGAGAGACACTAAGAATAGCCTATATACAAGGAGAGGGGAAGCAGGCTCCATTTCGTAAAGGATGAAATACCAAAGAACTTGTGGACATGTTTTAAAACCACCACACAACACAATTTAAAATCTCTTGACTTTCACCATTTGGCAAGTACCAAAGTAATTGTTATTTCAGGCATCAATGAATGTTAAAATAACCGAGTAAAAGTTTGATTTAAAAAACAAACAAGAGGGAGTTCTCTGGTGGTCAAGTGGTTTAGGATCCGGCGTTTTCACTTCCATGGCCGGGGTTCAATCCCTGGTTGGGGAACTGAGATACTGTAAGCCTTGATGTGCAGCAAAAAACAAACAAACAAACAAACAAGAAATGTGCGTAGTTTCAAAGTACCTTCTCACAAGACAACTTAATAATTACAAAGGGAATGATAATAACTTTACAGTGGAAAGACTTAGCAAACACGACCTTGACCAAGTTATCAACTTTAACATCATCAATAATGAGACGTATCATGTGACTTCCAATATGATGCACTTTCAGTGGTATTCTTGCCAAAAATGCATAACTTAAATTTAATCATGAGGGAACATCAGATAAGCTAAACCCAAGTTGGCAAACATTCTACAAAAATAACTGGATAGTATTCTTCAATAGTATCAAGGTCATGAAAGACAAAGAAGGGCTGAAAAACTGCCCCAGATTAAAGGAAACTAAGGAAACATAACAACAAAAAGCAAGGTGTGATTTTTGAACCAGAAAAGAAAAATACACTGATCAGACAATTGGTGAAATTTGAATAAAGTTGGTAGACTAGTGAAAAGTATTAGGTCAATGTTAATGTCCTGATTTTAATAATTGTACTGTGGCTATATAAAATGGTAACAATTGCGGAAGCTGGATGAAGAGTATATAAGAATTCCTTGTATTCATTTTGCAACTTTTTGGTAAATCTGAAATACTTTCAAAATGAAAACAAAAATTAAAAATTATTATAACAAATATATATATAATTAAAGGATCAGTGAAAAACAATATAAGTGATATTGTCCATCAGAAGCTCACTCATCTTTAACAGTAGTAGCTACTGAAAAGAACTAGTCATTTTCTATATGGCCTCTATCTCTCCCTGTTTCTAGTCCTACAATGCCCTCCTGATGAAATCCACAACAGCTGCCTTTCTAAAACACATATCCGATCATGTCAATTTTCTGCTTAAACCCTGTCAATGGCTTCTCATATCTTAGAATAAATCCATCTTTCCTAGCAGGGAATCCTCACACAAATCCTTGGCCATAACTATATGGAATTGAACACACTCCCTAAGACATGCCAAGGGTCTCCCACCTCCAGGTCTTTGCATATGTTATTCCCTCTTCTTTGCTAGAAAAGTCCTGTTTTTTCTTGTATATTAATCTCCAAATATCTGTTTGGAAAGCTTTTTTGGACTCTTTTTCTCTCCAAATAGAGGTAAATGTTATATCTCCTGTCCCCTATGGCACTTTGTAAGGGATCGCCTTTGCAGCATGTTGCATTGTGTTGTAAGTAGATGTTTATGCATCTGTTGTTGCTATTGGCATTGCTGTGCTGTTTTTCTGAGTACTATTAGCTTCTAGAGGGCAAAAATCTAAGCTATATTCATTCCCAGCACCTGGCACAGAAACAAACAAATGGTAGGGTTATTAGTTGTTTACTGCTATGTAAAAAATTACTCTAAAAATTAGCTTCTTAAAGCAACAGCTTCATTATTATTATCGTACAGCTTCCAAGGGTCAGAAGCCCAAGAGCAGCTTAGGTGGGTGGGTTCAGGCTTAGGATCTCACAAGGCTAAAATCAGGGTGTCAGGCAGGGCTGCAGTCGTCCAAAGACTTGACTGAAGCTGTTGAATCTGCTTCCAAGATAGCCTACTCACAAAACTGTTGACAAAAGGCCTCAATTCCTCATCACATGGGCCTCTCCACAGACCACTTACTATCCTCATAACATGGCAGCAGGCTTCCTCCAGAGAAAGTAGCCTAAGAGAGAAAGGAAGGCAGATATCACAATATTTTTAATAATCTATCTCAGAAGTGACCTACCATCACTGTTGCTGCATTCTGTTGGTCACAGAGAACAACACTGGTAAATGTAGAAGAGTACTACACATGGCATGCATACCAGGAGGCAGGGATCATTGGGTTCCCTCTTAGAGGCTGACAGCCGCAGCAGTACTTACTCAATCTAAGGAGATTGAATGAATGAATGAATGAATGAATGACGTGACCTTCTCTGGACCATATCCCAAAGCACTTAGTAATCGAAGAACCAAAATGAACTCATTTATCTTAAGGCAGTCTTGGCTATAATAAAGTCATCTCCAGATACTGACTAGGACCACAAGCAGCACTTGAGAGAGGTTCCCATGTATAATTCACCCCCTCTCTGAATAGAAAGACCTTGTCATTTTTCAGGAAAATGAACTCAGACCAGGAAAGATGTGGTGATTGACCTGAGGTCACTGCGAAGGTCAGGCGACCCAGGAATAGACTCCCTGTCTACTAAGAATGACCAGCGTGAGTTTTAGATGATCACACCTTCTGGGTGCTGTCCAGTTGTCTAGAATGCTGAGTGTTCTCCTATTTTCAGTAAAAGGTGATTCATGGGTCCAAGAAATGGCCAACTCATAGCACATCAATATGTTAAAATTTTTCCTTTTCTAATTTTGGTATAAGACACACTTTGCCACTAAATCCTAATCTCTGGTATAAAATCTGCCATCCCTGCAGATTTTTATAGAAGATTCTCACATTACTTAATAGCTGTGTACCCTAAAGAAGGATTCATGAACTTATACCTTCACCTTGTCTTTTTGTGTCACGCTGGTTCCCTATATGGACTGTCCTTTCTTTAACTTCTCATATCAACCTATTGTAATTCTACCGGTTCTAGTTCCAGCCAAGTCTCTGCTCCTTCAAGAAGTTTCCCTGATTATTCTCATCTAGAGAGTTCACTTCCTTATTGTACCAACCCTATCTCACAATTTGTTTCACTCTATGGCACTTGAGTTTGTTTTGTAAGTATTTAGGTACATGCAGGACATGTCATACATGCTTTTAATCTCTAGTTCCCCCCCCACATTATTATTTAAATAAATAAATAGATACATTTGATTTCCTTTAATAGAATAACATTTTTTTAAATCCCTTTACTCTTGAAAACTCTAAGGTAAATATTTTTGTAATATTCAAACTCTTTTTCAATCTTCTGTTGTTTTTTAGATTGTTTATTTTTGCTTTTTGTTGTGATTTCAGATTTTTTGAAGTTATTAGACTCTTGAAGGCAGGACAGATTATACATGTGCAGTGTTGGTACGCTTCTCCTTTAACAAAATTAAACTCACTAATCACATTCATTTCTAAAGCCCTTTGAAAATATGTGTCATGCCTATGGGTGGACGCATTCCAGAGAACTGAATATGTGCTGTAAAACGAAAGGCGGCTGGGGGTAGGGAGGAAACACTTACAAGGCAAGAGAACTGAACATGTGCAAAGCTCTGCACTAAGGGAAGGAGGGCAGAGAAGTACAGTGTTGGAAATACCGGCGGGGAATGGAAAGGGAAAGGGAATTTAAGGGAGAGAGGGGAGTTTGGCCACATTTGGGAGATTTCCCCCAGAACCCCCAAATGGAGAGAGTGCATTGAAGGAAGGGTACCTCTTACTCAGAGCACTGCTGACTTCCAGGCCCCTTCTGTCATCTCTTTACCAGCTCCCACCCTTTGAGGATGCTCAGACCAAGCTGTGGCTCCTCACACACGTGACTCCTGAAATTCCAGCCCTTCCCCTGACATGTGATCTGTCGCTCTGCATCAGACTTGTAGCTTTGGATTTTTGAGGGGTAGTGTGGTATGACGGAGTCCGATGGACTTGAAAAACTCCTAGCTGTGCTACTTAGAAGCTGACAGGTTATCCAATCTCTTGAAGCCTCAACTTCCTCATCTATAAATTGGGAATAGTACTACCTACAATGCAGGTATCATTGTGGATCACAGATATCACAGGTATCACAGGATTGTTATGAAACTTACACATTAGTAGGTACTCAATAAGTAACAGCTGTGAAAAGCAGTGTAGCCCAGTTGTTAAAAGCAAAGAGTCTGGATCTAGACCATCTGGGTTTGAATTCTTGTTTCATTACCTACTCTCAGTGTGATTTGTTTTCTCTGTGCCTCAGTTGCCAAATCTATCAAATGGGGATAATAATAGTATAGTTTCTATCTCACATAGTTGATGAAAGGAAATGATGGTTATAATATAGTGCCTATCACATAAAAAGCATTCCATAGATGGAAGTAGTAGTAGTGGTTGTTTTTGTTGTTGTTATTATTATAAAAGATGCAGTGGCGGGCTACAGTTAAGACTGTGTACTCTAGTGCTGACCGACCTGGGTTCAGATCCTCATTCTACTCTCTACCAGCTGCATGATCCCAGAGTCTTCATTCCCTCTTCTGTAAATTGGGAATAATAATAGTTCATAAGATGAAATAAATTCCTATATGCAAATTACACTGTGCATAGTAAACAATAAATATGAGCCATTGTCAGCATAAATTCCAATCAGCCTTAGCTCCAGTTTTTATGCCTGTCTGTGGGTAATTGTAAAGCTCGATATTTTGTACAGTTAAATAAACTTAAAAGTTTATGTATTCTGCGGTGATTAACCTGAACTACTAGTTCCCTTGGAAATAAGCCAGGCTTTTAACCATAAAAGGTTTTCAACTGGGTCCCAGCTGACCATCTCTTCAGTGTCTATGCGTCTAGCAGATGGTGAGCTGCATTTTTTAAACTATTCCTTCCAAAGAGAAGACTGTAAAGTTCTCAGAAGAATTAAATGCCCCCATTACAAAAGAGTGCCATGGTCTCAGCTCTCTCACTCCACTCCGTCATGACTCGTACACATAAACGGACAAGACCCCAGAGTTAGCCTAGTTGGAGAATCTCCTCATGTGCTACAGACTGATTTTCAAAGACACACCAAAAGCCAGCCACTTCAACTCACATTTTTACTTCGCTCTCTGACTGTACTGCAGTCACAGGACAAGTTGTTCGTTCAGATACCGGAAAGGCTGACAGTCCAGGAAACTTATTTCGTTTCTTCAGCCAGTAATCTTGTAGGCCGGTGATGTCACTCAACAATTATGCAATATGACTTAACTGTTGGAGAGGTGACAGGAATTCCACTGACACCAAGATCACAATGAAACTGCTTAGCTACTAAATTAGTCATATTGTATATTACCGATAAGTCACTTTTAAACTGTGATTAACTGCCCGTTCAAACAGCACCATTGTTTAATGAGGGAAGTCAGGGCCCCATCACTCATAGTTTAAATGATCACATCCAGTTATTCCAGTGTCTGAATAATGCAAATGAGGTGGTTATCAAACTTCACAACATCAGAGGCCACTTAAAAAGGAACACAATGTAAAAAGGAAACACTTTCTATCCCCTATATTTAGGGGAAAATTTGTACAATATCTCCTTGACTGTATCCTAAATTAGTCATTTCAATCTCTTGATTTCCCCAAACCAAATAGGATGAGAATAGGATCTTGTTCCTCAATGATGACAGGAATTATTTAGTGCTGTTTTCTGTTCTAACACAAGTTGGCTTCTGTCCTACAATCCAGCTACGCTGTGAAAAGGGACTTTTTATTGACCGCAAGCCGCAAGGTAGGTATCACTTATTGCATAATTCAGTTGAAATTATTCATTTATTCATAATTCAGTTAAAATAATGCTTAAATTTTCCCATTCAAAAAGTAATAGATGCATGTTAGAAAAAGTTGAGGAAATACTGAAAAGTTACAAAAAAAGAAGAAAAGGCCCCACAATCTCACCCTCCCCAAAACAGCCATAACTAAAACTCTGTACATTTCTTCCAGTCTCAATAAAGAATGAATACAACAGCCTAACAAACTCCTTGCCTGGCAGTGTGGTAGGTGCTGGGTGTAGAAAAATAAATAAGATTCAATCCCTCTCCCTTAAGAAGCACACAGCTTAATGTAATGGGGTACCTGAACACAATAGAGACATTTAGTGTACGCTGGAGAGAACGGAATGTGGAGTGGGGGAGATGGAAGGGATTATCAGAGCAGATTAGAGAAACCCTAGAGCAGGGTGACTCAAAGTATGGTCCACAAAGTGACACCAGATCTTACAAGCTACCTACAGAAACTGAAAGATGGCATGTGAAACTTTTGGAGCAATTTGACAGTCATTGTATGCCTTTTAATCCAATAATAATTTTTTAAATTGGTCCTGTATTTTGCATGTGTTTTTTATTTCACTTTTGTTGTATTTATTATTATTATTTTTTTAATCAGTCCACAATAGATTAGAAATTAAAAATGTAAATCTCCTCTGTCACTATAAATAGTTTGAAAACTACTGTCCCCAGGGACACAGTAGCTTAGCTAAGTATAGGGTAACCAACTGTCCTGGTTTGCACTAAACCTGGCAAAGTCCCAGGCAAACCAGGATGAATTGGCCACCTTACAAGTGTTTAATTCCAAGAAAAAGTTAGCTTCATGAGAGAATAGATTAGATGAAGGGGAAGCAATCAGCAAAGAAATAAGAGAAGAAAATTTCTCTGGGGTAAAAGAGGTTTTAGTCTTTAGGTCAAGAGGGTTCACTAATAGCCAGGTGAGATTATTGAAAAGAGAACCACACTTAGCTACATCCTGTTATTCTTTCTAAATTCCAAGGATCAGGAGAGAAAAATCCGATGAGACTACACACACACAGCAAATTGAAATGAACAAAATAAACTAGTAAGGTGGCAAAACACAATATTTACATTATATTCCTTTAACAAAAAGATATTTGCTTTAGCTCCCTGAGCTAAAGAGAGAAAAAAAATAAAGGATTGTCCTTTAAATACAAATATAACAATGAGGGTCATAAAATAGAAATAAAAAACAATACCACAAAAGAGGAAAATGCAAACATGTCGACATTATTAACATAATTTATTTGATTTGGCATCACATTTGGCTCTAAGCTTCCTGGTTAGTCATGGGGAGGTTAGGAATTACAATCATTCAAATTGCTGTTATTATGAGGAAGGAAGAAGTATATGAGTTTCTCAGCAAGACATTATTTCCTGGAGCTGAAATTTAAAACAAATTCTCTCAAGGAGTTTAATATTGGGGGCATCAAGTGGGGTGATAGACTGTACTCAATACTCAACAGCATTTCTACAGCAAATATAGGACTGGATTTCACATACAGGCTTCTTATAAGAATCCTCATTAAAGTCAGTGAAGGGTTTCAAGATATATAAATACATTATAGCCTAAAAACGTAATTTGATCCAAGGATAGAACTTTGAGTATCCTTAGAGGAGAAGATGAACAGTATATTACTTAGCGTTCTCTGAATATTATTTTTCTCAGCCAGACTCATGTAATAATACAATTTGAGGTCTCATAATGTCTGAAAAGAAGTTAACTCTGCTGTTCTTTATTGCTGATTGAGGGTACATAAAAATTCCAGTTTCAAAGGAAATACAGTTAGATTTTGTGTACCCAGACCTTTCAGCACTGTTATTAGCATTAGACATCAAAATTTGTGTGAGATTAGGTTATTATGCTTCACATAATGAATGTCATTTTAGAGGATATAAATAGCGTTAACACTCATTCGTTTTCCTTCTCCTCTGGCACTCTTAATAAATTTAATAAATGTAGCACTTTCGTTAATGCAAATGGAATTGTTGATCAAAATATTGTTATAATAATCCGTCGTAAAAATTTCAAGGTAAAGAAACTTCTTTCACATGCCATCCGTTGAAAGAGCAAAAATCAGTTTGCAAGTCAAGTATGTACATTATGATCACCTTTTGTAAAATATATATTTGTATAAACATAATATTTATAAATTCAGTTGACTCTTGAACAGCACAAGTTTGAACTGTGCTGGCCCACTTATATGCAGAGTTTTTTCAATAGTAAATACTACAGTACTACACAATCCCAAGTTGGTTGAATCCACAGATGCAGAACCTTCCATATGGAGGGTGGACTATAAAGTTATATGTGGATTTTCAACTGCTCAGAGGAACGGACCCCTAACCCCTGAGTTGTTCAAGGATCAACTGTACATAAGCATACAAAAAATATTAGAGAGATAAAATAAAAATATTAACCCTATTTATCTCTGGGTGGCAGGATTTGGGTGACTTTTATTTTCTTCTTTTTACTTGTCCATAGGTGTGAATAACTTGTATTATCTTTGCAAGCAGAAAAAAAAAACAAAAAACTATTGTTGCTTTACTTAAGGGCATGTAGTGGGACAGCAAGGGATGTCTCTACTCATCCCTAAAGCACATCAGCCAGGACAACTTTCCTGTACCAACATCTACCTCTTGCATCATTAAAGTTACTCTTTAAGGAATTACATGATGATTTTAAGGATGAGATAGTTTAAGAAAGAGTGCAATTTGGGTTGGCAACAATCCTCAACTTTGCTTCATAAGCAGCTATGTGATTTGGGGCAAATTTTCACCCTTTTGATTCTCTGGTTCCTCATCTTCAAAATGGAGAATGGACTGTTGTGAGCACAAAATGAAATCACTTGCACATAGTAAAGTGCCTGGAACAAAATAGGTGCTCAACAAATACTATATGCTAATTTGCTTGCCTCATCCCACAGAGAATTTGTCCTGGGTCTACAGACACTAGTTCTCTTCTCTGCGGTGGTTTCACGTGAACCTGGTTTCACTTCAATAAAAGTGTTGGAAGAGTAAGGAAGTCTCTCTTTTACCGTGTTCACTAGTTAAGAGCAGAGAAAAGGAGAAAAAGGAAGACTTACTGAGGATCTACTGAGTATCAGACACCACGTTGTCTATGTTACTCTGCTTAAGGAAGGCTCCATGTTTTCCTAAACGCTTAAACATCTGTGAAGTCTCAAGTTTCTACCTTATTATTAATGCATTTGCCGCTTGAGAACTATCATCCATTATATCATCATTCACTCTAAAACAGCCTCTTTATTCCTACTTTTATCTTCCAGACTTCTAGTTGTGACATTAAACTTTGGTTGGTCATGTCATTATCACAGGTCACATTTTCAGAACTCCATTCCGTAGCATTTAGGACCCTAGAAATGTAAGTTACATTTTTCCATCACTTCACCTACATGTCAAAATGTCTCCAATTTTTATTTTTTACATTAATTTTTTGTAATTAGTTCTTCGAATATATGTTAAGCATGACTTACTTAAATGAACCTGATTCTATATGGAGAAAATTAGACAGAGAGATAGTGAAATGGGTATCTCTAATCATCAGGCCTTAGTATTGAAAGTTTGACTAGCTTGACCCTTCTAAAAAGAACTGAATCTCATCAAATTTATAATGCAGAAAAGCATTCCAGAATGTTTCTGGGCCTATGACAATTTGTTCCCTTTATAACTTTGCTTCAATATTTCAGACAGAGACAGTTAAGCAATTGTAGAGAGGCCTGCAAGACTTGGGAATGGGGCCTCCTTCCTAATGATCTATTGCAGTTGTATTACACAGTGCTTGCACAACAAAGGTTTCTATTTTCCTACTTTTTTTCTGTATCATGTGCCAATGAAGCCTTTTTTTTTCTTTACTCCCTTAAAACCTCACCCTTTCTCATCTTTTACGCTTTTGTTTCCCTGACATGAAAACTCTAAGAAGGCAAATTGCTAATTGCATCCCTCAAAAACCCCAAATAAATGCAATTAACCATACAAACATGACCTGCATCTTCTCTCCTAAAAGCTTTCCCAGCAATTTATCTCCTAAAGCTCGGATTTTCTCCAAACACATATCCTAGGAAATGTCCCCAGATGGCATGTGATCTTTCCATTTTAGACAAGCTGCCTTGATCAGGTGTCACCCAACTGACCTGCTTTTCTCCACCTTTATTCTCGACACAATGTTGTCTCAACAGACTATCCACTAAGTCCTGGTTTTTCTCCACTGAATTCCATTCTCACCTCTCTCCCTACACCACACCTGCCACATACACTAGTTGCTAATGTACTTTGTGTTATTCCCTCATGATTTTCACAGGGCCTCTGAGTAATCCTGAAATTTCGTAGCCATTTCTCCAGTGTTCTCCTCTATATTTGCCTGTACGGAGCTTGGCTCCAGGTTTTCATCTCCTCAATTCCATTTTTAGTTTCCAATTAGTTGGGAAACTACCTCGTGCTCTCTACGTCATGCTCACCTTGCAAGCTACCTATCCAGGTCATCTTTATTCATATTTCCCTCACTACTCAAAAGAGTAAATCCAACTCAAAACAGTAAAGGTGAGGAAAGGGGAAGAAATCCGTAGGGGGCCTGAGGATGCTCTTAGATCACAGATCATAGAGTTGAAGCGATTCTAGTTGCTGTCTAGTACAATTCTGCCATTTAACACATGATAGGGCTGGGATCTCAGAGTTTAAAATCACAGATCATTCAAATGAATCAGTATGAGGGCTACCAGGAAGAGCATTTCCAAGTGGATAAAATTGTTGACTTTGGATATACAGACTGCCAACAAACACATGAAAGAATGCTCAACATCATTAATCATTAGAGAAATGCAAATCAAAACTACAATGAGATATCATCTCACACCAGTCAGAATAGCCATCATCAAAAAATCTAGAGGGCTTCCCTGGTGGCGCAGTTGTTGAGAGTCGGCCTGCCGATGCAGGGGACACGGGTTCGTGCCCCGGTCCGGGAAGATCCCACATGCCGCGGAGCGGCTGGGCCCGTGAGCCATGGCCGCTGAGCCTGCGCGCCCGGAGCCTGTGCTCCGCAATGGGAGAGGCCACAGCAGTGAAAGGCCCGCGTACAGAAAAAAAAAAAAAAAAATCTAGAAACAATAAATGCTGGAGAGGGTGTGGAGAAAAGGGAACACTCTTGCACTGCTGGTGGGAATGTGAATTGGTACAGCCACTATGGAGAACTGTATGGAGGTTCCTTAAAAAACTACAAATAGAACTACCATATGACCCAGCAATTCCACTACTGGGCATATACCCTGAGAAAGCCATAATTCAAAAAGAATCATGTACCAAAATATTCATTGCAGCTCTATTTACAATAGCCAGGACATGGAAACAACCTAAACAACCTAAGTGTCCATCATCGGATGAATGGATAAAGAAGATGTGGCACATATATACAATGGAATATTATTCAGCCATAAAAAGAAACGAAATTGAGTTATTTGTAATGAGGTGGATGGACCTAGAGTCTGTCATACAGAGTGAAGTAAGTCAGAAAGAGAAAGACAAATACCGTATGCTAACACATATATATGAAATTTAAGAAAAAAAAATGTCATGAAGAACCTAGGGGTAACACAGGAATAAAGACACAGACCTACTGGAGAATGGACTTGATGATATGGGGAGGGGGAAGGGTAAGCTGTGACAAAGTGAGACAGTGGCATGGACATATATACACTACGAAACGTAAAATAGCTAGCTAGTGGGAAGCAGCCGCATAGCACAGGGAGATCAGCTCGGTGCTTTGTGACCACCTAGAGGGGTGGGATAGGGAGGGTGGGATTGAGGGAGACGCAAGAGGGAAGAGATATGGGAACATATGTATGTGTATAACTGATTCATTTTGTTATAAAACAAACTAACACACCATTGTAAAGCAATTATACTCCAATAAAGATGTAAATAAATAAATAAATAAATAAAACTCTTTAAAAAAAAATTGTTGACTTTGGAATCATATGGATCTGGGTTCAAATCCCAAGCCGCGTGGCCTTGTACAATTAATTTAAACCCTCTAATCCACAGTATCCTTACTATTAACATGGGGATGATAACACTTGTTTTACTGGATTGTTGAGGTGGATATATGGTAGTTATTAATTATTAACTATAATCCTGCTCTATTGATTTTTAGTCTAATGCTCTTTACAAGATAATTACTATGTTTCTAGTGCCAGTCTTCCAAGATTCCATTTTTAATCTTGACTAATAGTGGTGTGACTTTGGACACCTTATTTACAAAACTGTGTTTCAGTTGATTAATCCATAATGTAAAGCTAATCATAATACCTAGTGTACAGGTAGTTGTGAGGATTAAATAGATAATCTTTATAAATATAGCATTTTACACACTATCTGGCATATAGGAAACAATGAAACATTGAATGGTTCTATATAGTCCTAAATCCTCAGAACAAATGCATGAATGATCAGGATAATCTCCTGCCATGTGCCCTCAAAAACAAATGCAGGGTTATATATTTTGTTCTCTTTGGCCCACAATGCCCATATTCATTCGTTCAAGTTGGGCATTAAACAGAAGGTAGCATTAGAACATGAGAGATGAAAGAAAAGATGTTTTCCACCAAAGCAACAACTCTGAGCAAAGGAGGGAAAGGGTAAGGTCTCAAATACTAATTAATTCTATTTGGTTTCAAAGGCTTCAAATTGACCTCCCACCTATAGTTTCATGTCTTCCTATCCATCAACCTTGCTGCTGCCAGAAATAAAATACTAATTTGAACTTGATTATAATCCTTCCAATTTTACTGCTGTATATCAAATTCAGAATAAAGACCCAACTCCTTAGCCCAGCTTTCCAGTCCCGTCACCATCTCTTCCTGCCATCTTTGCCAGCCTCAATTCCTCCACTCTGCCAACTGCCTTCCCTCAATCACTTGCATTTATCTGAATCATCTGATTCACCTTCAGCCCTTTGCATGGGCTATTTCCTTGGCCCCAAACATTATATGTCCTACTCGGCCTTTAAGATTCAGTTCAGAGGTTGCCTGTAGGAAGTCTTCTATGACATCCTTTGCCCACCCTCACCATTGCTGTCCAAGAGCAGAGTTCCTTTCTGGAGGTCCCAGAGCAGCCTATGTTTACGTCAAGCACAGCTGGTAGCACGTGGGATTTTATATTTGTTTTTCTTTCCCTTCAGAATGCACGTTCCCTGACCACAGAGGCTAGGCCCTTTGGAGAGCCCACTGTGTGTCAGGCACCATTGTAGGAACTGGAAATACAAAGAACAAGAGAGGGAAAGTTCCCAATATCTTGGGGTTCATAGTTCAGTGGGGTAAATCAGACAATTAACAAATACATAAGGAATTCTCTGGCGGTCCAGTGGTTAGGACTCCATACTTTCACTACCAAGGACACAGGCTCGATCCCTGCTCAGGGAACTAAGATCCCACAAGCGGCACAGCATGGCCAAGAAAAGAAAAAAATAATAAACCGCAAATACATAAATATTTTCAGATAGTGACAGGTGCTATGAAGATAATAAAATGGCATAATGTGCTACAGAGTGAGAAGGGAGGGGAAAGACAGCATAAGATAAAGTGGTCTAATCGTGGCATTTGAGCAAAAAACTAATGAGGAGCTAATCATCCCTGGGTATATTAAAGGTAAGATTGTTCCAGGCTGAGGGAAGAGTAAGAGCTTGTCAATGTTTGTAGAAGGAAAGAAGGGATTGGTTGAGATCAAGTTCAAGGATGTAAAGGGTACTCAAACTCCTCCCGTATAGAAACCAGGATATACTAACTTTTCAGTAGAGGAATAAAAGGCAGACAAAAGCACCAAAATTATCAGATCCATCTTAGACTTGGGGTTTTTTGGGGGGTAAGGGAGGAGTGGTCAGGAGCTGGCTGAACTGGTGACCTTAGGGTGAAGTAGGTTTCTATAAACCAACATTTCCTGAAGAATGTTCCAGAAACATTGGACTAGACCCTGGAGTCCCCCTAGAGTCACTCTGAAGTCTCAGTTTGGTAAACACTTCTCCTCTTACACTGCTTCTCCCCACCCCCTACATCCCCACCACCTGGTCACTCACAATGTACATTAGCATATTAAAGGCTCTGAATAACTCAACATTTGGAAAACCGGGTTAACTTTTATTTCTCAAATTAATTTAACCACTGTATGTGTTTTGTTGTTTTGTTTTGTTTTAACACAATACTACTTAAATCCTGCAGACCATTATTTTGTAAAACATATTTTGGGAAGCTCTAGTCTAAATCACTCTCCACAACCCACAAGCCTTGCTGTGGTAATTTCTAGCTTCCAGTTCCATTTTGTGCAGTGGAAGCAGTAAATAAATAAGGGGATATGATTTTTGAAAAGATACAATAGATAGTTTGTTTGCAAGTGTGAAAGTAAAGAATACGAGAGTCTCAGTAAATTTAAATTTCACTACATTTAGTCACCTTAAAATAATTTCAACAGAATTTAAAAATGGTTATTACTTGTAAGGATAAATATGTGTAATATATACTAATATATGTTCTATGAAGAATAGGAAGTTTAATTACTAAAGGTTAAAATCCAGTTTGAATGCTTTTTTATGCACTGCAGCTTAGTTAGACTTTTTAAATTAAAATTAATTTCTGCTCAGCCAAGTGCAAAACAAATTAAGTCTACTCATTACAAACCCATCTTGCTTATTTTGATTACAACCGTTTTAAATGGCAGAATTATTAAGCACTTTAAGATTAATTTTAAAATCAAATACATTAGACTTCATAATAATATAGATACTTAATAGAGGGAAGAAATCGATGTCATAAGCTAATTAACAATGCTGACACTCTCTCAGTAGCTAAAAATAAGACTAAAAGCAAGTTCTTCCAATATCAGGCTGTATTATAATATATTTAAAGTCCATTTGGGAAACTGAATTTGTTTCATGATTAGATTTTTTTCTAGTAAATCTAATTGTGCAAAATGGTTGTTCCAAACATCTGAAAATGTTAAATTTCAATCATAAAGTTCACCTATACATCATCAGAATATACAGAACCCACTTCCTAACTATTATCACTATCTTTGTCAAATAGCTCTTCATAAGTTTCCATTTTCTAATACCTTTAAGATTATGAGTCATCTCAAATAAAAAGTCTCCATGTCAAAATAAGTCACTGAGGGAATGAATGCTAATAGTGTAATAACAATAAACATTAGTAGTATAATTTATTCTGAAACGAAGTTTCCTCTGGTAAATATCAAATAAGTTGTTACATTCTCAAAACTGGTCTTCAAAATATAAAAGAGAAGCTTAATTATTCAGCTGATTAAAATACATTTAATCTAATAAGATCAGTACATTGTTAGCTAGAATTAACCCAAGCCCCCTGAAATATTGATTTATACAAGCTTCCAGTCAAAATTCACTTTTTAAAGTCTACTTTTTATTTGGTTGGTAATAGTCAATTCAGAATTAGAACTAAGAGGGTTTTTTTAAACCATATTTTAACAAATGCTTGGCTGTTTTCAGCATCTTGATATTTATTCTTTATAGAATAAAGTACTTTAGCACTTATTCCAGTAATTTTTTTTGGCAGTGACTCAGGCAAGGAAGAATATGTAAGAAAATGCTCAATTAAAATGCTCTCTCAACTGGTTAAATAGCATATCTACATATGGCATGCATGAACCCATGTAAAACTCACACTGTTTAGGGAAGGAATGGTATATTCAATAAATGACACTGGGTCGATTAGAAACATAGATAAAAAATGAAAAAAAAGTCTTGCTCCTCCACCTAAAACTACACATAAAAATCAACTTTAGGGGGAGGGAGGGGAGAAAAAAAAAATCAACTTTAGATGTATTATAGATCTAAATGTGAAAGGTAGAATAATACGACTTTTAGAAGAAAATATGAGAATATCTTCATGACCTTAAAATAGGCCAAGATTTCTCAAACAGAACACAGAAAGCACTAACCATAAAAGAAAATATTGATAAATTAGATTACATTAAAAATAAGAACTTCTATTCCATAAAAAGTCACCATTAAGAATGAAAAGGGAAGTCACAGAGTAGGAGAAGATATTTGTAGGACATACCCAACAAAGGACTCTTCCAAAGATATAAGGAACACCTACAAGTCAGTACGAAAAAACAGACAACTCAAGAGAAAAATAGGCAAGAGACTGGAGCAATCATTTCATAAAACAGAATATTCAAATGGCTGGTAAACATATGAAATGAAAATTAAAACCACAATACGATATTACTATCCTCCCATCCAAGTGACCAAAATTTTCTTGGATTTATTTTAAGTGAACATATCGCCATTGTAATTTTAAAAAAAAAAGATAAAAAAGATACTTATTATGCATATGCTTCTGGAGAATTTATACAAAAATAACAAATACATGGGCCTTATCTGTCTAGGCAAAAGAAGAGTCTCCAGAAATTACATTCAGTGGCCTGGAATTTTTACATTGAAAATACCAAGTATTAGCAAGGATATGAAACAAGTGGACCTCTTAGACATTACTGGTGAAAGAGTAAAATTGGAAGAGCCACTCTGGAAAACTGTTGGCATTATCTAGTAAAGCTAAACCTATGTCTCGCCTATAACCCGACGATCCATTTTTTGGAGGGAAAAGAGGCATATGTCAACCAACAGGTATGTACAAAGATGTTCAAAGCAGCAATACTTATAACAGCTTGGGAGGGGCAAATGACACAAATGCCCATCAAAAATTGAATGGTTCAATAAATTGTGGTATAGGCATACAATGGAATACTACACAACAATTCAAATGAGCAAACTACAGCCATACACAAAAATGGAATGAATCTCACAATCATAATGATGAGAAAAGCTAGATGAAAACAAAAAAAAAACTACATACTGCAGTTTTCATAAATACCTTATAATATACCATATATTTTATAAATATACCATTTGTATAAAGTTCAAAACTGGGCTGGGGTGAGAGAGGAATCTATGGTTTGGAAGTCAGGATAGTGGTAACACTTGAGATGGAGCACAGTACTTAGAGGGGGGCAAGAGGGAGGCTTTGGGGTGCTGGTATGTTTTGTTTCTGGGGTGCCTGTTGTGTTTTCTTGGTTACATGGGTGTGTTCACTTTGTGAACATTCATCAAGCTACACACTTAGAATTTGTGCCTTTTCTGGATGCTATACTGCAATAAAATTTAATTTATACTTTAAAAATCCTGTTGTGTACGTAGGAATGGGCCCATGGCATAATGTTAAATAAAAAGAAGGGTGCAGAGTAGAATAACACCATGGTCCCTATTGGGGGCGAAAGAGAAAGGAAGAAAATGCATGCATGGATAGTGGCTGACGGGATGGATGAGCACCAAATATTAACAGCAATTCTCTCTAAGCGTTGGTCTTCTTATTTTTATTTTTGGTACTTTTTTTGGATTTCCTTAAATGAACATATCACCATTGCAATAAAAAAAAATAAGTGTTCTCTATACACTCCTGCCAGGATTTATACAAAAAGAATAAGCCAAATTTATCAACACATAGGCTTTATCTATATAGGCAAAAGCAGGAGTTTTAAGCAACTACCATTAATGGCCTGGAAAATTGAGTCAAAACATCAACCTGATGGGAAATATGTATTATATGAAATATATTATTGAGAAGCTGGGAAGTAAACTTGGATAAACATGGTCAAGAAATGACTGTCTCTTCAACGTCAGGAACTTCTCTCTTTAGGAAGTATCTGAAAAATTGCCTCATTTTGCCCATAAAATCCTAGCACATCAATAGCTCCCCTACTATTTGGGTATTTCAAATATCTCATCAGAGGTCCAGGGAAATGCATTTTTATTGCAAAAAGACACAGGATAATCCAGCTGCCTTTTAACAGAAGAACTCGATGAAAAAGTAAATATTCCCCCCTCCTCACGGTCTTCCTCCTCCCCCTCTGCTGTCTCTTCTCTCACGGCTCCCTCCCTCTCCTCTCATCCTCCTAGGACTGCTTTGCTCAGCCCTGGTGCCTCCTCTGTTTCCTCCCTTGCCCAGTTTGGTCTCAGTCCTGTAGATGCAAATGGGACTGACAGGTCCTAAGCTTAGTTCTCCTAGTGTCCTTGAAACACCAGCTGAGTGAGAGATTTGCCTCTGTCACTCTAAAATTGGAAGTGCAAAGAGATAAGAGAAAGTGAACAATTATCGGTTTCTTCCCCCTCTCCCAAGCTCCGGCCCCTCCCCCTCAGTTCCCCAACCCAGGCCCTGCTATAGGACGAGATGAATGCAGCTGCTAGCGCTGAGATGCTAGCTGTTCACACGGCCCAACACTTTTCACGTGGTAGGTCACAGAGCAGTAGGGGAAAGGGAAGTGGTGATGCAATATCTAATGGCCATGCTAGGGGTGGGGGTCTAGAAAGTTAAGAGGAAAACTAGATGCAGGCAGTGGGATGGAGCTTGTACCCAAGTGGCTGAGAGTGGCCCTTCCCACTATAGCAACAGAAGGTGCAAAAGCAGGTGCCCTGCACGTTACAAAAAGAAAAAAAGAAAAACAATAAATGCTTGTACAAGTGAGATTACATATATCTAAGTTATCTGAAAACCCTGAAATTCTCCAAATATCAGGGATTCATTACAATGATGAAGATAAATGCTTTAGGGACTTTCAGAGCAACTCATATATTTAAAAAGAGTGTAAAAACTCAGGAAAATAAATAGGCATCCCAGAAATTCCCCCAACAGAAACTCTGAAAGCTGCATCTAGACTTTCCATTTCACAGAGACAAGGAGGTACGGTGGTTTCCACTGTGCCTCAGAGAAAGGAACAGAAAGGTTGCCCCCTCTCAATCTGCAAATATCTGAAATCCCCCCACTGAGGATTGTGATATGAGGCTAGAAGACGCAGAGCACACAGGATGAGACTTCAGGCCAGAGCCAGGAGATCAAGAATCTGCTCACGAAAGAAGCACGGGAAGCTGCTTTTTTGGGTCTGCTGGCACCCCAGCCCCCCAGAACAGAAACTCAGTAGACTAGGATTGTGCTGTGGCCAAGCATTTCATGTCTGAGGGGGTTTTGGTGTGAGGCAGAAAACAAAACAATTTGATAGGAAAACCAGGGAGGCAGATGAAAATGACAAGGTGGAAGAGGGGATGCCAACTGCAGGGGGGTGACGGCCAACAGGTTGAGAGACAGACTTTGAGGGGTAAAGGAAAAGAGTGGAAGGATAGAGGGGAAGGAGGAAAACCTCCCCAGAAGGAACAGAATTCACTGCAGAACACAATCTGAGGTCCGTATCTGAAATTGTTCAGGCCCAAGAGCTGTGGTTTGAGATGCCCTTGTTATACTGGGCAGAGAGTTTTCTTTTTAAATGAACCAGAAATGACCCAAAGGATTTTTGTAAACTTTTTATTATAGAAAATTGAACATGCGAAAAAAGCAAGCAGAATATAATAATGACTTTCATGTACCCATTACTCTGAATCAATAATTACCAAATCCCGGCCAATCGTGCCTCATCTACTTCCAACCATTTTCCCCCTTCACAAAGGTTTTTTTTTTAATTATTGTGGTTAAATATACTGTCATATTAGTTTAAAGCACATTCCACAAATATTACATTATGTATCCCTAAAAAACAAGGATTCCTTTTATTCTTTTAAAATAACCACAATATCAACATTATACCTTAAAAACAATTTCTTAATACCAGGAGATGTTTCCTTTTTCTCTTTTTTTTTTTTTAATTTATTTTTGGCTGCATTGGGTCTTCATTGCTGTGCTCAGGCTTTCTCTACTTGCAGCATGCGGGGGCTACTCTTCGTTGTGGTGTGCGGACTTCTCATTGCGGTGGCTTCTCTTGTCGCAGAGCATGAGCTCTAGGCACACGGGCTTCAGTAGTTGTGGCACACGGGCTTAGTTGCTCCGTGGCATGTGGGATCTTCCCGGGCCAGGGCTGGAACCCATCCACATCACCTGCACTGGCAGGCGGATTATTAACCACTGCGTCACCAAGGAAGTCCCAATATCAGAAGGTATTTCTAAGGCATTTCTACATTAAAGTCTTCTCTCCTGTTGCTGTACGCAAAAGCACTTGTGCATTTCAGAAGAGCTTAGAAGAGTGAGAACAAATTTTACCAAGAGAAGGGGCCAGGAGATGAAGCTGTAGCAGGAACCCTGGGAACAGCAAAGATCCAGCAAAAGAGACTGTATTTGATGGTTTTTCATATAATACTGCTCTTTCTGAGGCTGTGAAATGGGAGACAAACATGTTGCAGGACTTCATACATCGCTCTAGAAAACTCTGCAGCAAATCAGTAGAAATGAAAAGCCAACATTTGAGCTGTTTTGATGACCATAAAGAATCAAGAGACCGAAGTAATGGGAAAAAGGGTCTTTTCTGTTCTGCCTATCTCAAAGGTTGTGAAGATTTTGATGATGCATCCCCAGGCTAAAAAAAAAAAAAAAAAGTCTATTGTATTAAAATAGCATGTGCACCATAAGGTATTTTAAAAACAGATATCGTTAGAGGATGAGATTCAAAAATAAAGATAGAAGTTCTCATATTTTTCCCATAGCCTAACAAATCATCTTAGGCCTCTCCCTTTTAGACCACTGCACTTGGCTGTCAGTTCTCCCAAGAGCAGTCCTTGAGTGGGTGACAGGGAAGTCAAGGTTAGCAGATTGAAAATGACCCTGGCGATACCTGTACAGAGAACAGTAGAGGTCAGTGGTCTCAACCCTGCGGTATATTAGAGCGAGCCTGGGAGACTTTAAGAAAGGTAGACACCCAGGCCCAACCCCATACCAAGCAAATCAGTGATTCTGGAGTGCAGTCTGTGTTTTTTGTTTGTAGGTTGGTTTGCTTGGTTTTCTTCGTTTGTTTGTTTTGGGTTTTTTTGTTTTTTAAGTACTCCAGGTGATTCTAATGCATAGGCAGGGCTGGAAAAACCACTGCTATAGGTGTTTTTTAAAAAAAATCTTTGCTTGGGGCTTCCCTGGTGGCGCAGTGGTTGAGAGTCCGCCTGCCGATGCAGGCGACATGGGTTCGTGCCCCGGTCTGGGAAGATCCCACATGCCGCGGAGCGGCTGGGCCCGTGAGCCATGGCCGCTGAGCCTGAGCGTCCGGAGCCTGTGCTCCGCAACGGGAGAGGCCACAACAGTGAGAGGCCCGCGTACCGCAAAAAAAAATAATAATAATAATAAAAAAAAAATCGTTGCTTAATGTGAGAATATTAGCTCTGATTGTAAAGCATTCTATTCACTACTTCCCATTTAAGAGTGGGGAAAATATTTTACTGTACATTAAAGAAAGGGTACAGGATAGTGGGAAGAAAAGAAATGCAGAGAAACTTTTAAGTAAAAAAGCATACCTAATAAAATGATAGTGAGGTTCTCTCAGAAAAGGGTGGTTTCCATTTCCATATCCCAGATTCTAATTTATCACATCTTAAACTGCTCCAATTTTGACAGACCTTATTTTCAGTTAACCCAGAACACTCATTCTATTAGATTAATACAATTATCTGATGACTATTTCAAATTGCAATCATGGTTATTTCATATGTCAAAATAATTAATTCAGGCTACTTAAATCTTTTCTGTTTAATCAAATTTATCTCTCAATTGGGAAGGAAAAAAAAAAAACCTGACCTTAAAAAAATAAAAAGACATTTTCTATCTCTGAGGAACTGACTTCATTAAATTATCCTGAAGGGAAAAGCAAGTACAAAAATGTGAACTACAGGCAGCTGGAAAGCAAAATTGTGTACAATGAATGACACACCAAATCCTGCAGGAAAATACGTCCCACAATACATTATTTCCTGTGGCTTCCTGCCTGAGGAACACTGAAGAACAGTAAAAATTCTTCCAGAAATTATTTCCTCAGCTGTCTCATTGATGGATTTAGCATAGGTGTTTGGTCAAAATGTTAAATCACGGTCAAATCCAAACATGAATATTTACCAATGTTTATATATCTAATCACAAGGGCCACTTGGTTCCTTAAAATGAAGCTTAAAAGAAACTTGAACTGGATTCCATTTTATCACAAGCCTGGAATGCTGAAATGCTGTGACAAAGCGATCAATTCATTCATCTGAGTGAAAAGTCTGTAAAATCACCGGCCTTAATTTTCACATCTTTAAATGTCACCATTTTACCAATTCCACAAAAGTTATGTAGACATGATTGTACACGCTAGAAGTAAAGTTAATTGTCGTCTGCAGGATACTTAAAATCAAATGGGCAATCTAAGTTTATCTCATGATGTTTAAAGAGACTAAAACGAGCTGGTTCCACAAATTGCTGACACGATCAATTCTGGGGAGTCGCGAGAGGACCGTCTGATGGTAGCACATACCTACTGTAGATGGTATTGTGCATTAGACTGGCCACGGGGAATCTTCATTTAACTAGGGATAGTTGTCACAACACACCCCAAGTTATGACAGATAATCATTCCAATAATTAATATCCTTATATAATATGATATAGTGCTTTACATTTTTAAATGACTTCTGATTCCTTACCATCCCCTCCTTGAAATGCTTATTGCCACAGTTAAGTAACTCCATAGCTCTCTCTTGGACTACTACCTATTCTCGCACCTCACTCTAGCCCATTCTCATTGTCATCAGTGTTTTCTTGACAATCCATCTTGGAGCCTGTCAGTCATGTTACTTACCTATAGGATGTCCTACCTCTTGTTTCTTATCTCCACCACCCTCCCATTTTTACTCCTTACCCTAGCCACATGGAGCCTCATGCCATTCCCCGAACACACTTTGGTTCTTAACTCTATTCCTTTACCATATACCTTTCTTCTGTCATCCTTCACAAATGTCTTCAAGGTCCCCTTTGCCTGACTGGAAAACTCTCACAAGGCTTTCAAGACCAAGCCAAAGCTTCACCTCGTCTGTGGGAGCCTTTCTGAAGAGCCCCAGGGTTAGTCTTACTAGTTTTTGTGCTGTCTTAACCTTCGTACACTGTCTTATTGTCATCTTATCATCATTGTCTATTTCCAAATCTAGGTTCCTCTGCCTCCACCATCATCCCTAAATAGAGAATGAGATCCTCCAGGCCAGCTACCCTGTCACAGTCATCGGGTGTCCTCAGATTGCAGCAGGTTCTCAATTCAAGGAACCAATGAATCTAGTTGATAAATTATTGAAAGGATTTTTGTTCCTGTTTGAAGTAGAGACAAATGGAATAATACAAAGGAGAAACTCAATGCTCTTTCACCTAGCTCAAAGGTGAGAAACCTATTTTACTGTGAACCAATTCTGGAAAGATTAAAATGCTTACTGGCTGCTTTTTTAAAAATGTATATAAGATGAAAATATTTTTATTGACTGAAAGAACCACAGTGTGAAAATAGGCACTACTGTCATAGGCAGTGAACTGTTAATACCTGTTAAGAGCATATTTGAGAGACAGCAACACAGAGATGGTTGTTGTTATTGTTGTTGTTTAATCTTTCAACTGGAAATCCATTTCAGGCAGAATCACAAAGCTGAGGAAGTGGCAAGTGGATCTTCATCAGCCAGGATCATTTATTCTTGGCATCTGGATTAGGAGGACCACAGGACCATGTGGTCCTTATTCCTTAGGAGGACTTTTCTTCAAAGGCTGACTTTTCTTTGCCATCCTCTCTCTATAAGGGGCTTCTTCAGCTTCTCTTCCCAAGTGGGTTCTTCTCCACCATTCCACCCCGCTGCCCTTGTGAGGCAGGTGCTAGAGTTAATACTTAACAAGGCAAAAAAAGAAAAAGAAAGTTGCTCTTTAGCTGCCTCACATAAATAATACCCTCAGGGAAATACCTGTATCTATGAATGGTTGTTTATAAACTATGATTCACAGGTTCTCCAGGGGTTATGTAGCAATTTGGGAGATTGGTTGGATGGGACAAGTTTTGACTATTCCATCACCTACAGGCCTTGAGCATTTCTGAAGTCTTCTCACGGTACCAAATCACATGTAACACATAAACACTCAAGTTGTATCTACAAGACATCAAAATAGCTATATAATTTGAGCAAATCAGTTATTTTCAAAGCATATCCATTTAGAATGGGAGAACTGGTTGTTCTGCATCATTTTAAAGGTAAAACAAGAATGTGTGTGTGTGTGTGTGTATACATGGGACTAATAATCTACATTCAACAGTCTGGCATGGCTTATATGCAGTGATGGAGTAAGGCCCGAGTTGCATTGCCCTGGCTCATCTTCTGGGTTCCTTATTGCTCTATGGGTCTCTGGCAGAGGTGCAGTATGAAGGGCAAAACACTGGCTTTGTAGACACACAGACCTAAGGTCAACTCCAGCTCAATCATAGGCTACTTATGTGACCTCAGAAAAGTTACCTAACCCCTCTGAACTGTAATTTCCCATCTGTAAAATGGGGCTATGTGATACCCACCTCATAGCAGTACTGAGTAACTAAATGAAATTATGTTTGTGAAGCACTTGGCAGATATTCAAAACATGTCAGTTCCTTCCCCTCAGAGGTAGTAATCTCCTCACAGGTGCAGAGGAATAATAATTTGAATATTTGTGTGTATATATATATATATATGTATATTTTTTAATTCTATACTTGATTGTAGTAGAGTTGAATAGGTGCCATCATAATATGTTTCGAATTATTATTGCTCTGTCCTTCACACCACACTTCGGCCAGAGGCCCACAGAGTTCTAAGGAACCCAGAAGATGAGCCAGGGCAATGCAACTCAGGCCTTACTCCATCACTACATATAAGTCATGCCAGACTGTTGAGTGTGCATTGTTAGTCCCACGCAGGTCCCGGAAAGAAAACACCTCGTTTGTTTAGAAGCTCCTTTAGGTCAACCTTTACTAGAACACAGCATTAGCCAAAATCCTGACTTCACAAATACAACAAGCAGTTAGTTGTCACTATAAGAAAAGACAAATTTCCCCAAGTTTGGATATTATTAGGTGACCTCCTAACTATATTTTTATGTATTGATAATTAATTTGATTTCTTTTTTGTTTGCTCGTTTTAATCAAAGTGATACATGCACATAGTTTGAACAATCCAATTTATACAGTTTGCTGCAAAAAATAGCAGCCCCTTGTGCCTCCCATTAGCACCTTTCTCCCTACATCAAAGGCACCCATATTCAGTGTTTTTAGCTATTTTATTTTATTCATTTGATTAGTTGGTTGGTTGCTGTTTTTGATGTTTACTCCCAGAACTTTAAGTATGCTATATTTGCCTATATTGCTAATTTGATTTTTTGAAGTACAGGCATATGCTAAGACTTCTCACTGTGGAATATAATACATAGCTTTCTTCCACCACCCTCTCCCTTCCCATCACACACTTCCCCCTCCTCGTCTCTTCATCATTCCATATCACCAGATCATAATTTTGGTTAGATTAATACTTACTGTTTATGTTAGAGTCGGTATATAAGCGGTATTTATTGGTAAGTTCTACCAATAATTCTTCTTCCTTTCTTTTTGGCTCCAACTTGTTTCCTTGCAGTTGGTTTTTGTTTGTTTTGTCAAATATTCTGTGTACTATCATAAACTGAACCTCAAACTCTCCATCAATTTGTTGAGCCTTTTTTCTGAAAATGTTCAAATGCATTAGAAATGTTTTGATTTTCACCTTCTTAAAGAAGACTCTCCTTGAATCTTGTAAACTGCATCAGCGAGATGGATGGTCCTGGACCAGGTGCACACTGGCCACCCAGGCTGTCCCTTCCCTATCTCCTGGAACTCCCTTTGCCTGGATGCTGGATCCATTGTCTTAACCTATCTTGCTTCATCCTCTCATTTTGGTGGAGCACATTTGGAGTAGCTTTGGAGAAAGGGTGTAAGAGTGGTAAACATTTTTTGGAACTTACATGACTAAAATTCAACTTGTTTTCTGTTTTTACATTCCCAAATTTCTAACCTTTAATTATTTTCTATATCCTCTGAATCTCATCCACTTTGTTAAAAATCTCTTCAACTGGTAGGTCCAAGACTGACAGGAGTATTCCAGTAACAGTCTGGAGAATGTAATGCAAGAATTACTCTGTGATTCCTGAATTTGTACTCTAAATTCCTTTCTGCCACAGTTGCACATTGCAGTTATCGTACATTTGTCCTTCCTGCCTACATGTGTTCCTATTTAGGATTATCAACTCTCAATTTTGCCAAGGTCATTTTGAATTCCATTCTTATATTCTGAAGTGTTAATAACCCTGATACTTAATATCAGCCATAAACTGAGCTTCATAAATACCATCCAAATTACTAATGAAGTACACACGGTACTTCTAGACCCTCAAACTTGCTGCCTTCTCTTCTAATGGCTAATTCCAAAAGATTCCAAACCATTAAACATGGCAAAGCTTGATACATATGACATAATTGTTTCTTCATAAAGAAAAGAATACTTTGATGGTTGAGTTTTAAATCTGGGGGACTTATCCTGGTATTTTCGCAATGGTGTTCAGCTTCTGCTTTTCAAAGGCAATCTCTTCCCTTATTTAAAAAACTAGGTGGTACATAATTCTTTTTCCAGACCTGAAGCATTCATTCTGTTAATACTAAACAGATATAATTAAAGAGGCAGCAAGGCATAGTAAAAGAGCACTTACCTGAAGAGTGAGAGGACTAATGTTACTAGTGTTTTTTTATGATCCAATATTTGTTGGATGTACTAATAATCCAATATCTATTAATCCATCAAATGTGTATTGAGCACCCATTAGGTTCAGGTACTGTGGTAGGCACTGGGGCTACAGAGTGAAAAGGACAGACACGATCCCAGCCTTTGCTAAATAGAACCACAGATACTGAGCAAATAATAACAAGTTGACGATTACAATAACTTAACCTCTATGAGGCTCAGTTTCCTCGTGAGTAAAATAAAGAAAATAATAGTACC
This sequence comes from Monodon monoceros, assembly GCF_005190385.1. Taxonomy (NCBI): domain Eukaryota; kingdom Metazoa; phylum Chordata; class Mammalia; order Artiodactyla; family Monodontidae; genus Monodon; species Monodon monoceros. Next base: position 113,367,978 of record NW_021703767.1, on the reverse strand, counting down.
ACCTCATCAGTTCAAATGAGGTAATGCAATAGAAAAACTTCATTAGCTCTCTTTTGTTCCAGACAAACTACAAACATCTACTAGCTATGATTTCCTAGGGGCAGGGAGCATATCTTACTCATCTTTGTAACCTCAGCAAGTAGGCAGCGCTTGTCAAGTTAGCAGGAACTCAACACATGTACAGAGCAAACGACAACTCCGAAAGAAGATCAATCTATATTTTCACGCAATTACAGGTCTTTTCATTTTCTCACCAAGGTTATCCACCCGTTTGTGAACTAATGAACTTTATGTAGTTCAAAAGCACAATGTAATTTTATAGTAAAATGTTTCCACTTAGCATGTATTCATCATTAATGTATATATGTTTGAATAACTGAAATAATGTAACATTTAAATTTTCATCTATTCCATTTCATATAGCAAGCAATTTTTCCTAAAATAATTTCTGAGGGTGGAGTGCAATTTCGGGGGTGTTTGACAAAATTACTTGAGATTTTAAAAGTACCTAAATAGGACACTCAAAACAAGTCAATTACTTTAAATTTCAAAATGAAATGCTAAAACATTTTTTTAAATTTGACTCTCAAGCAAAGTTTCTCAGCTTACAGAAAAAATTTTTAACATCACTAAAACACATTCAAATAAGTGTATGGAAATGTCAACTGACCTGCTTCCCAGCAGGTCTTCAGGATCAATGGACTTTAAATCTTTGGATACTAAAATTTGTATAGCAGACAGAGAGTTTTACCATGGAAGGTAATTCCTTCCATATTGGCTTTATTCCCCCAAAAGGCCTAAGGGATAAACTGTGATTTCTGTTCTTCTCATGGAACCACACAGTGGAAGGGCTGGAAGGGGGTCTAGGAATTGTCTGGTTCAGCCTACTTATTTTTCAGAGGAGGAAAAACAGAGGCCCAGAGAGGTAAGATGATTTGCCAGTTGCACAGCTGGGATTAGAACCAAAGTCTCCTCTTCTCTGGCACAGGAAGTAGCAGCAGTCTGCTGAAAACATTGCCTGGTATCCCGGGAATTTTCTTGTCTGCTGTGTGGAGATAGTTTGACCCTGGAGAGTCTAATTCCAAGACAGTTACACATACATTCCAGCTACAGATGCATCTTCATTTTAATTGAAATAGAATGACAGACCCAACACTTCCAGTTGTTTTGTTTAAGAATAGAAAAATAAAATTCTCTATCTCGTATCATAAACGCTCTACTCCTTAATATAAGCACACAGAAAGTCCTCCAGGGAGCCTTATTCAACCACAGCAGAGGTTCTCAACATATCGGCCTAATTGACTGGCGTAACCCAAAGCCTGTGCTGGTCCATTGCTTCTTTCACATGGCAAGGAACTACCTCCTGCCAGCTTTCTTCCCCACTCAAGAACCTCACTAACAGCAACCCTTCTCCTCAAATTCATTCATAACAGGTTTAACCCCTTTCTCTTGGCCTCTCCTTCCACTGTCATGAGATCTCAAAACAAAACAAAAACCCAGAAAGTAGTTACTGTTCACGAGTTTGGGAACATCTAATCTTGGTGGTTCATAAATTATCAGATGGAGTCATGGCGGGAACATGGACCTGGGGAGTACTCAGATCCAGTTCTAACATGGTTCTGATTCTAATCTCTTCAGGAAGTCCTCAGTCTCTCTCAGGTTCACTGTCTTCATCTCCAAACTAGAGGTGATTCAATGAAGACACATTTAAGCGTCTACCACACTGCCTGGCACATGTTAAACGCTCATTCTTTTCAACCTCTCTCTGTTGCTCACTTCTCCATTTTCAAGGAACCCCGCTGAATATGCAAGTACTGTCATTCATTATACAATTCTTTCTACTTTTATGTATATTGGAATTTTCCATTATAAAAAAGTTTTTAATAAAATAATTTAAAATGATCTTTTTTGGAGGTTAGCAATGTTAGTAAATTCAAATACTCTTTCAGTCATGTACATTTGGGTAATAATACATTTTAAAAAGAAGAATAATGTAGAAGCTAGAGAATATCATGTCATTCAAACTGAGACATCTTATAAAATATCCGATGTTCTTAAGGAGGTTTCATTCTAATATATAAGCTATATGGTAAGGCTATATTAGCCAACCAAGTTAACTATTACGTATGAAATATTATTCTGATTTTGTGTATACATATTTGGAAAATATTTTTATCAAAAATATTACCAGGGCTTCCCTGGTGGCGCAGTGGTTGAGAATCTGCCTGCCAATGCAGGGGACATGGGTTTGGGCCCTGGTCTGGGAAGATCCCACATGCCGTGGAGCAGCTGGGCCCATGAGCCACAACTACTGAGCCTGTGCGTCTGGACCCTGTGCTCCGCGACAAGAGAAGCCGTGACAGTGAGAGGCCCGTGCACTGCGATGAAGAGTGGCCCCCACTCGCCGCAACTAGAGAAAGCCCTCACACAGAAATGAAGACCCAACACACCCAAAAATAAATTAATTAATTAAAAAATATATATATTACCTATTTCTCCTTTCAGTTTATGTAATTCAGAATAATTATGGGATTAATTACCCCCAAATTGGGTATCTTTTCAAACAAATTGGTTTTGCCATTAGTTGTCATATGTATGTAGCCTGAATGTTGATCAATAACTGATAAAATCATGTTCAGTTTGATACATTTAAATAAAACTAGTGGGTTCATGGTTCAGAAGAAATATTTGTTTTTATTTTTTGGAAAGTACTATTCTCCACTTAAGAGGCAATATTTTACCCTTTGTGATAAAAGCTCATGCTTTTTATCTAAGCTATAAAATATAAACATTTTAATCCATGGTTCTATGTGTTTCTTGGGAACAATGTGGTTAAATACTTAGGGCCAACTCACTTGTTCTCTCCAAATTTCAGTTTCCCAAGTTAGATAAATAATAATACCTTACATTTATAATAATACCTTTCTTTTAAAGAGTTCATAATGCATAGGACTACTCTATTTTTAATTCTGGAACATTCCTGTAGACTTAGTTAAGGGCATCTATTAAATGCAGTTTACCAAATAGGAACCATGGCCATGGGCTGAGTGACTTGTCCAGGGTCACACAGATATAGGGTTATAAGGGTCAAATGATATGACACATGGCAAGAGTTTGACAACCATAAAGTGTTACATGAATGCAAGTTATGATCAGAGATATGAACAGATTCATAATGAGTTCTTACAGTTATTGACTGCCATTCTCAATACTCTTTTCCCTTGATTTTCTAGCCAAAACTAAAATAATACCTGCCACCAAAATTCTCTAAAACATAGTGAGGAATAAGGAGAAACAGGGAAGTATACAGAACTCCGTGGAAATATGGTGCCATGTTATTTTTATGGATATTAATAGTGACCCTGCTATTGAAATAGCCTCCATGATTCATCTATTTATTTTTTAAGAATAAAACAATTAATATACTTCAATTTTTTAAAAAAAGAATAAAACAATTAAGTTTGGAATTCTGACCAAATTCTTACTTGGGGCTTGACTTTCAGTACTTCTGAATGTCTCTTGCTGCATCTACTCAATTTCCTAATTGATTAGAGAATTACTGAGAAATCTTGTAGTGCATTTTCAGTATTTGCTACATGATGCTCTCTACACAGCTACAGAATATCAGCAGAACTTGTATACTATTCTCCCTTATTCTCAGAACTGTTTCAGAGTATAATGAGCTGCTTCAAAGGGGTCCAAAAACTTCTAATGAAAGGTGTTTAGGACATGCCAAATACCATGGTTGCTATGAAAATTATCAGCCAACTAGAAACATTAGCTATTTTATGCCAAAAACAGTGTTTTAACAATGATTCATTTTTAGTCATTAGATGATTATTCTGAATTCTTATCATCTTGAAACTACAGTGGCACCAAGAAAAAAATATGTTTTCAAATTTGGCTTCTTTTATGTGATGGTCCCATCTCTCATGTACCAACCATAAATTCTTTGCCTCTGGGACTGCAAGTGCTTCAGGATGTAATGGAAAGTTGGTATCACATGGCAAGACATTTGTTCCCATTGCAGAGTGAGGCCAGCTCTGAAATTCAAACCCTAATGAGAACAAGTATGTAAATGAGAGCAGCCAAACCAAACATGAAGAAAACAAAGCCCAAGGAGTCTATAAAAGACATTTTTTCAGCCTAGGTATTCATTAATCCATAGCACTTAGACTCTGTGAATTCAAAACAGAGCCTTTTTTCCAAAGTTTGTTACTATAGTGATATATCTATAAGACCTACATTTAAAAAAAACAAATAATAAGGACTTTTTAACCCCTAGAGTGGCTCTATTTATTAAATTTTCCTGTGTAAAGGAAGTGTTATTTAAACTAGACTATTATACAAAATATTTCAATGTGCCTTGAATTAAATATGATTAAGAATGGCTACTGTCAAAGAGTGTGTATTCTTAATCAAAATTTCAATCTTATGGTTTCTACAGAATACTAAAGATACTGTATTCTCAAGGACTTCTGCGTATGACCCAATATACATCTTGCATATTTTCTGAAATTTCTGCAAAAAATAAAATTGCTTCAATAAAAATGTTTTTAAAATCTTTGTCTAATAATTTAAATAATTTCTTTTTCTTTTTCCTTTTTTTTTTTTTTTTTTGTGGTACACGGGTCTCTCATTGCTGTGGCCTCTTCCGTTGTGGAGCACAGGCTCCGGACGCGCAGGCCCAGCGGCCGTGGCTCACGGGCCCAGCCGCTCCGCAGCACGTGGGATCCTCCCGGACCGGGGCGCGAACCCATGTCCCCTGAATCGGCAGGCGGACTCCCAACCACTGCGCCACCAGGGAAGCCCTCTTTTTCCTTTTATAGATACATGTTTTTGCAGGGAATTTCCCACTGTTCCATGATTTTAGGCATATTTGTTGTTTTACTTTCATAGTATTGAATGAAAATGTAAGATGTTGTAAAAAATGGAAAATTCATTTATTTATACAATATCTATTGAGAATCTAATATGCCAGGCTCTATTACAGATCTTGGAAATACAAGAATGAACAAGACAGGTAAAAAGCCCTTGACCTCTTTGGAACAATCCATTTTAGTGTGGGAAAGTAGACAACAAATAAGAGAAGTAAATAGGGCTTCCCTGGTGGCGCAGTGGTTGAGAGTCCGCCTGCCGATGTAGGGCACACGGGGTCGTGCCCCGATCCAGGAAGATCCCACATGCCGCGGAGCAGCTGGGCCCGTGAGCCATGGCCGCTGAGCCTGCGCGTCCGGAGCCTGTGCTCCGCAACGGGAGAGGCCACAACAGTGAGAGGCCCGCGTAACACAAAATAAATAGATAGATAGATAAAAGAAGTAAAGACATAATATATTACAAGGTAATAAGTGTGATAGAGAAAAACAAAGCAGGAAAGAGGGATGGGTGTGGGAGGAGCTTGTAGTTTTAAATAGTGTAGTCAGGGTAGTCACATTGAAAAGGTGACATTTGAGCAAAGATTTGAAGGTGAGAGAATTAGGCATGCAAATATCTCAGGGAATGAGCAGCACGTACAGTAAGTGCAAAGGTCCTGAGGCAGGAGGGTTCCTCGGGGGAATCAGGCAACAACTAGCATATTTGAGTCTTACCAAAGCTAAAGCTAAAACGTTTTGTAGACCCATTTATGTGTTGGCTGTTGCACACAAAACCAGGACTCCAATCTTGTCCTTTGGAAATCTAGATTTATAAAATCTTAAAACCTGGTGCAGGGAGATCCCACATGCCACGGAGCAACTAAACCCACAAGCCACAACTACTGAGCCCATGTGCCTAGAGCCCGTGCTCTGCAACAAGAGAAGCCACCGCAATGAGAAGCCCGCGCACTGCAACGAAGAGTAGCCCCCGCTCGGCACAACTAGAGAAAGCCCGCACACGGCAAAGAAGACCCAATGCAGCCAAAAATAAATTAATTAAAATAATTAATTTAAAATAATTTTAATTAAATTAAAATATTTTATTTTAATTAAATTAAAATAATTAATAAATTTTTTAAAAACCCACCAAATTCTATATAAGATGATGGATGATCACAAAACTTATTGTGGTAATCATTTCATGATGTATGTAAGTCAAATTGTTATGCTCTACACCTTAAATTTAAAAAACAAAACAAAACAAAAACTGCCATCAAATAATAAACAATATATTTCAAAAGTGTTGGATAAGGTAAGCAAACCTTTTCCTTTTTGTTTGGAATTTATACCAGTCCGTTCACATTTACATAAAGTCCTGTGGTACAAAACATCTAGGTGTTTCTTCTCCCATGTTTAACTAGGAAGATAAATGAACTTTGTGTGCTCCAGAGAAAGTAGTAATGGCCTATATGCATCTATCTCTGCTGAAGCTATCAGACTTGATGGCCCTGCTTTGGAGTTTACCACGGTAAGAACTAATTTAACCTTCATATACAACGGCCTGGAATTGGGAGAAGATAAAGGAAGGGGTGAAGAAAGTGGCCAGGTCACCAGTGGCCAGTTGTCACCACCGGTCCACCAGGGTATAGCCTCAATTAAATAATGCTATCTTAGCATTCTCTTGCTAACAGAGAAATAGCCCATGAAACCGAGTAAAATTCCCTTAAAGGGAAATACGAAGTAGTAATCTCTAAAAGAAAGTTAACCCACCAATACCAAAATGTATGGCCTTGCCTCCTACCTCTTCCATAAAGGTTCCTCCTCTGTGGCTCTTTTACGACTCACTGAATGCTTCCAAGTGTCCCTGGATTTATCTATGTATATTTTTATCTCACTGGGAAAATGAGGCTCAGCTCTGAGCCTCCCTAAAATTAGCTCTACTTGTTAGAAGTTCTTCTTGTCAGGTGGTTCTATCACACTTATCTAATAATTGCATTTAAGCAAAACAGTTTCTGTTTTTGCTGTTGTTCAGAACTGTTTTTTCTCTTTCTTTTTTTTTTTAAATGGGGCATTTCACATTCTTCTTGAGTAATCAAAATCACTGCCATTAACTTAGTTTAGGGTTTCATTGAGAAAAAGATTTCTCTCTTACAGGTATTAAGCTTTTGTTTTGCTATAAAGTTATTAAATGTCTATGTAAGAACTGTCATGTAGACTCTTAGATATTTCTACCACTTTGGTATGACAAAATTATAGCCCTATAAACTTATCTTTGACTATATAATGAGAAGTTTAGATCTGTCTAAACATAATACACAACATAGTCTAAACTATGAGAGACTAAGAAAACAAAAAGGGTTCTTTTTAAATGTAAATCAGATCATGTTAATCCTCTCCTTATAACCCTCCTGTGGCTTCCCATTATACTTAAAATAAAATACAGGTTTTTTCACTTGGCCCTGCTCCCTCCAGATGCCTCCAGCTCCCTCCCCACCACACATTGGTTTCTACCTCAGGGTCATTGTCTGCACCTGTCTCTCCTCCTTAAATGCTGGCTATTGACAACGAGCTTGCCCTTGGCTCAAAGAGCCTTTCCTAGGGCCCACCTGGCACACACCTAAGGTGCCCTGGCTCCCACCTTCCATGACTGCTTTGTTTCTTCTTAACACTTATGAATATGTGAAATTACAACTTTTTTATTTGGTGTCTGTTTCCCTACTAAGACATAAGACCTATTAGAACAAGGGTATAAGTGTTTTCCCCAAGTCTAGCAAAGAAGCCAACATATAGTGGGCTTCTAAATATGTTTTGAATGAAGGAACAAGTAGATATTTAAAGCTGTTTGTTCAAAATATAAGGCTGGTGCTACTAGGAGATTTTTTTCTTTCACCAAAATATAATATTTCAAATGAAATATTAAAAAGCAAAATTATTTTAAACACAGTGGTTAAGATGAAAGAAATTCAGTAGAGAATATTTGGATAATGTGAATGAATCATTACCACATAATTTCTTTCTTGAAAATATGCATTTCTGTGGAAAGGGTTGAATATTTTTTCCTTCGAGGGTCGAACCGTTGTATTGATGGAGTACCTATACAGCAAGTAAGAATGAAATTTTTATAAACAAAAAATCTAGAATTAGATCAGTCAGTGAATAAACATTTGGAGTATGCAAAATAAGAAAAATTAGTATCAAAATCCAGAAAAGACAGGGTGAAGATGGAGAAAATATTCTAAATATTTGAAGATGAAAATATATTTGTATCTAGTCAATTTAGGTTAAAAATAGGTATGTGCCACAAAATGGATGTCATAGTAATACTATTATGATTATTCATTAGGGATTTCATGGCCACAACTGGAAGGACCCTATGGTTAACATTTCACCTTGATTTTGCATTTTTCCTTTATTTCCCTTCTTTTCCAAAGATCCCAGGCAACAGATGGGGAAGGGAAGTGAGTATTAATTTGCAGAGAAGCAGCTCATTACGCGGACATTTTAAATAATACCCAAATCCTTGTGCAAACATGGATCATGAGTTGAGATTTTAATGAGAATGAATGCTGTCAAAGTAGGGTTTCAAGTATTCTAAACTTAAATGCTAAAAGTGTTTTGTTTCCAGTGATGAAAGAAATAGTTTTGAATTAAAATGTAACTTCAAATCCAAAGTAGTCAAGATTCTATCTGTGCCTTTCAACCCTTTGTTCCTATGAATTAAAAGTAGTCCAATTAGCCAGGTTAGAATGACCAACAGATTATCAGTCAACAACACTTAGACCACCTTCGTGTCCATATAAAGCTTATACAAGTTTCTACACTCAAACACACTTTTTAAAAACTTTGTAAGATGATAATAGTAACATACATAGGGAACTATAACCCAGAAGTCTAGAAATTGGCAATGTCTTTCAATGCTCTTTTGTGAGTGTTAAAGTTACAACTTAAAAGTAAAGGTATGTCATCACTTGAAATGATACATAATCACATCTGTGCATATACCAAATTCATATACACAAGAAGGACAGAATAGATGGTGATGATTTCACATTACCAATGATAGGCCATTAAATGTCTGTAAATAACTAGTTCATCTATGACAGAATATGGCTTCTTCCTAAAATCATGTACACTTTGTAACTTTCTTTTTAATTAACAAATTGTATTGAAAACATTACTGCCAATAGCATCACACTGAGTTCTATCTTTCCAAAGATGCCAAAACACTGCCACATGTTATTTTTTTCCATCCATTCTTTCTCTGGGGTTGGTGGTTTAACGCCTCTTTACCACAATGTTGCTTCTTTTTAGTAATGGGGAAACTGAGGGATTAATATAGACTTGTCAGCAGTCAGAAAACAAGTCCATAGCAAAACTGGAGCTTACTCTTGATCTCAAATTCTCTCCAGTTAGGCAACACAGATTTCTTTTATCCGAAATGGTAACATATAATGTTAAAAAAAAAAAAAAGAATATAGTCATTAATAGATTTTCTATTGAAGTTGCCCTACACTGCAGCATTTAAGCTAGATTTCAAAACCACAGAACTAATATTTTAGATTCTAAGTTAAGTTCCATAATAAAAGAAAAAAAGCTTTAATAGGACATTGTATTTATTATTAGTTCAAAATTCACCCTTTTCTTCCACCAAATTGCTCTATTTTGCCTGAACTTCAAAGGTCTTTGGAACTCAAGGAAATCTTCACTATTAAAAAAAGACATCATTATTTGATAGCATATTGAACTCTAGAAGAGTAGCTAATAGAACTTTTCATACATGTGAAAATTTTACACACTTCATTCTCAAAGTTTGTACATCTCAATCAGATTATGTTTTTCTTTATAAGCGTATTCATGGAATTTCATTAGCCTTAGTCCTCTTTTGTTACCTTTTTTTCCCCCTTTTTGGATAATATTACACAACGGCTTCACTGCAGGGGGTTATTAATAAGATATTGTTCCAGAAATGGAACCCCAGGTAAAACGTAGTAATAAGTCCAGTACTACTTGTTCAGAAAACTGATATTTATTTCCAGCAAACGCTTTTTGGAACCTGAAAACTAGTCCTCCACTTTGTATTTTTCTAACAATTTAGTGATAAAAATATAGAAAATAAACATGTTATTTCTAAATCCCAGAAAAATTTGTTGGCTGGGATACAAGCTATCCAATTCCTAATGCACACAAGGGAACGCTCAATAAATGTCACCGTCTGACTGACAGTACTAATTCTAAAGGTTACTTCTCTTAACCTAGATAGTTGCTTCATTTCTACTGAAAATATGATTTTCTTTACTCTATCCCAGAGTGTTTGGATTAATGTACCATTACTAACTTAAATATGATACGCATTCATTGGAAAAATAAAAAGTCAGGTTTTCTTGAGTATTTCTGTAGTTTACATTCCAGGATGTTGTGACTATGAAACAGTTTTCCATCTGGTAACTGATATGGTTAGATGATAACCTAGCAGAATTTGGGGATAGGATTCTCTCAAATGATGAAAAGATCTTGCTGCCATAGTTGTTTCTTGCTTTGTTTTGTTTTGTCTTTTTCCAATCAGCGGAAACAGTCCTTAGTTTCTAAGTCATTTTTCCCCCTGCATTGTTCTTCCTAAATATGCTTCTCATACATTGCTTCAAATTAAATCTTTGAGGGAAGAAGAAAGTGTAGAACAGTCAAGTTGGAGGTCCTTGAGCAGTAACCAAGGATTCCCACAGTTTCCACCTAAAGTTTCTGGGTGCAGACAGGAAGCCAGGATAGTTGCAGTAAGACCCCTAGTCTTGAGGTATGGAACTCCAGGGATCTCCCCAGTTCCAGTGTGTTAGACTACAGAGTTACGAGTTACTTATTATGAACTCTCCACACACACATACTTGCATGTACATCCTGCTTTCTATCATTTTAATTAGTTACGTGACAGCTTTTAATTTTTTGTGGAACAACCAGAAATTACATAGCTTTTTGCAGTTATATGATTTTTTGCTCTCTATAAAATGATTTCACACTTATTTGCAACAACCAGAATTCTTATCATTTCTTAATAGAATTTTTATGCAATAAGTTCCTTACATTTTTAAAGAGCAAATGTATAAAAGAAGCTAGGGCCTTTAAAGCTTTTGGAAAACTTACTTTCAAGAGAACTATTTTATTAGTTTAAACACACACAAATCCTTAAACAGATAAATAAAACATTTTAACTTTATAAATCTTATTTTTTTGCTAGATGTCTTTTAACATCTTTAACCCCATCCTTACCAGAAATATAGCCCATTACTGATGTCTTCTAAATTATCTTTGTCATCATTTTCATTTCATAATAAATTCTTTACATGTTCTTTAAGGAGAAACGGTCTTACAGATTACTTTAAGATGATTCCTTTAAATGTGCGATTTAAGAGTATCATAACAAGGAATCAAGAAGTTGATGTTATAAAATAATGTAATGGGACAAGTAGGCATACAATACTTATTTTTCCAAAAGCCGCACAGTCAGCATCACCCAATGGTCATCCCTTTTAACAATCTGGGAAATTAATCCAAAATGAAATTAAGTTTTTATAAATTCATATTGGATGTAACCAGCTGATCTACCTTACTGATGGAAAACTGTCTCCAACAATTACTGAAATTACAGATTTAGAACTGAAACATTCCATTAGCTATCTCTGCCACAATAGCAGCATAATGTTACACTTTGTTACTTTACTCTCTCCCACCCCCTTAAGAAACAGGGATGTTATTATGTGGTCTTATTTCACATCCTAACCTCAGTCACTTGGGTATGGAGGACATGGGTTCTACTAAAGTTAAACAACAAATCTCTGTATATTATTTACAACTAAGGACCTAAAAAATTCTCTGTAAATTTTAATTACCAAAACATCCTTTGGGATAAAAAGTATTTCTATTCTTCAAAGATTAGAGAACTGAGTACAGTGATTAACTGATTTATGTCACTCATCATGGTATGACTGCTAAAGCTGTAATAGATATGAAATTTTGAATTCCATCAAGACATTTTAGATTTTACCTAAATGATGTATTAGTATGTCAAAGTTCAAGAGCCACCTTCCTCTTTTTTTTTTTTTAACTGTTTAAAAGAATGGCCTTACCATTTTCTTTCACCAGAAGGCAACTAAATGATAAATTCTCCAGTACTTTCATAGCTGCTTTCTGGACAGGAAAGGGTGCTTTCTAACTTGTTCTGATTGTTCATGGCCCAATCCAAAACATCTAACACTCTGGCTCCAACTAGGAGTTTTAGAATAAACAAAAGAAAGAGCTACAACTATTTAACGCAGTAGGTTCTACATTTATGGAGCCCATAAGCTGATTTCACGCTGAAAGTAAAAACAATCTCAAGATGTTTAAATGAACTCTTCGATGCTGGAATCACAACAAACTCAGGAAAATTAGGAATATGTTGGTAACCTCCAATCTTTTTTTAAACTGACCTCACCCTAGGCAAGAAACCATCTCCTGATGCCATTGTTGGACACAGAATTTCTGGCTATAAGATCCTTTTTCTGACTCAATCTGGCTTGCTATTCTTGGTTAATCATCCCCATTTCTCTCAACGTTTCACTCCTCTGACTATAGTGGATAACATTTATTATCAGGAAAGACTTTTTAAGTGATTCGGTTCCTCCAGCCGTCTCCCTCCTTAGCCTAGCTAACCCCCACCCCCAGCCCCCATTCCTATCGCCTTGTTTCACTAAGATTTTGCTAAACATTAGACACAGCAAGCACATGACCTCCCGTCTTCCAGTGTCTCGGAATAAACCGATATAAAAACATTCGATTGGCGCGGCTGTAAGTTTTTCTAGGCTTGGAATTTAAGAGTCTTTAGTTCTTCAACTCTTAAAGACCTATAGCGCAAAATTTAAATTTAAAAAATTTTTAAATTAAAAAAAAACCGCTCCCCTTTTTTAACCTTTAGCCCCGCCCATCGCCCCCCCCCAGCCTCCACGCGAAACTGCAGGAAACCGGAGGGGGCGGGGCGGTGACGTCACGACGCCGGTGCGTCACGGAACGGCGGCGGCTGCGGCGCTGGCGACGGCTGCGGCAGCGGCGGCATTTTAGTCAGCGGCGGCGGCGGTAGCCGGGCTGCTGCTCCTCCCAGCATCCCTGGCGCGGCCATTTCAGCCCCATCTTGGCTGAGGGGAGGGAGCTACAGCCGCTGCTTCAGCAGTTTGAATTTCAGTTTCTCCAGAGCCTGCGAACCGGTCGCACCGAGGAGGAGCCGAAGAAGCTACCGCCGCTACCTCACACAGCCAGAGCGCCCCCGCTTGCCGGCCCGCCGGCCGCCGCCCCTCATTCTCTCAAGAGCCGCGAGGGGAGGCCGAGACCGCCGCCGCCGCCCGCCCGCGGGGGTGGCTCCCCCTGTAAGGGGAGGACCGAGCCGGCTTTCCCCTCCCCCGCAGCGGGTTTCCGCCAGAGACAGTCGACATGTCCCTGGGGCCGAGCTCCGGCTAGAGCCGGGGAGGGAGGGCCGCCCGGCCACACCGAAGCTCCGCCGCCCGCCCGCGGCTCCTGGCTGAATCAGGAATCCCCGGCTCCGGACTCGCCACTCCTCCTTCTTCCCTCTCGGCGTCCGAGAGCCCGGAGCTGACGCCGGCACTGGCTCGAGGAGCGGGACAGCACCGCCCCTCACGCCGCCGCCGCCTCCTCCCCTTCGCCCTCCCACTCCCACCCCCAGCCTAGGCCTGCTGACCGCGCGGAGCGCCGAGCTGGACTGACCACGGCGGCCCGGAGACGCGAGGAGGAAGCAGCCGGCCCGACCCTGGGATCGCGCTTTCGCCGCCACTGGGGGTATTGAATTGAGGCACCGCGACTGCGGGAGGCGAGAAGGAAGGAGGAGCCGCCGCGCGAGTGAGACGGGGGCAGAGCCGAAGAGACCGACACGGAGAAGGAAACGGGAGGAGGATGTCTCGCGGAGCGACCGACGCACGGATCAACCCGTGACTCTTACAGCGGCGGGCCTCAGACCCCAGCGCGGACGCGGACTTTGTCTTTGGGGGCCCTGCTCTGCCCTTCCTGGTTTCCGGCAAGATCGCAGAGGAGGCGGCGTGCCTCTCTGCCCTCCAGCCTTCCTCACCATGTCCAAGATGCCGGCCAAGAAGAAGAGCTGCTTCCAGATCACCAGTGTCACCACAGCCCAGGTGGCCACTAGCATCACCGAGGACACCGAGAGCCTGGACGATCCGGACGAGTCACGCACAGAGGACGTCTCCTCCGAGATATTCGACGTTTCTCGGGCCACGGATTACGGCCCCGAGGAGGTCTGCGAGCGCAGCTCCTCCGAAGAGACGCTCAACAATGTTGGGGATGCGGAGACTCCCGGTACCGTCTCCCCCAACCTCGTCCTGGACGGGCAGCTGGCGGCCGCGGCGGCCACTCCCGCCAATGGAGGAGGAGCCGCTTCGGCCCGCAGCGTGGCTGGGGCGCTGGCCAGTACCCTAGCGGCGGCCGCCCCCTCGGCCCCCTCCTCAGGGGCCCCCGGAGCCCCCCCGGTCGCGGGCCCCTCCGCCGGGCCAGGGACTGCCGCCCCCTCGCAGCCCCCCACCACTTGTAGTTCCCGTTTCCGCGTGATCAAGCTGGACCACGGCAGCGGGGAGCCGTATAGACGCGGCCGATGGACGTGCATGGAATACTATGAGCGGGATTCCGACAGCAGCGTCCTGACCCGGTCCGGGGATTGCATTAGGCACAGCAATACTTTTGATCAGACTGCGGATCGGGACAGCGGCCTGGGCGCCACCGGAGGGTCCGTGGTGGTGGTGGTGGCCTCCATGCCGGGGGCGCACGGGCCCGACTCGGGAACTGACAGTTCCTTGACTGCTGTGTCACAGCTACCCCCGTCGGAGAAAATGAGCCAGCCCGCCCCGGCCCCGCCGCAGAGTTTTGGCGTTGGGCAGCCGCAGCCGCCGCCCGTAGGTGGGGCTGTGGCTCCGAGCTCGGCTCCGCTGCCGCCGTTCCCGGGAGCCGCGGCCGGGCCGCCGCAGATGATGGCAGCCCCGCCGCCCAGCCAGCCCCAGGGCGCCGCGCCTGGCTCCGTCCCCCCGGGGCCCAACGGACAGGGGCTGCCGCTGACGAATGTAACCCTGGCGCAGCCCGGCCTGGCCCTGCCTCCGCAGCCCGGCCCGGCCGTGGGCGCTTCTGCCGCGCCGCCGCCCCAGCAGTTCGCGTATCCCCAGGCTCAGATTCCGCCGGGCCATCTGCTGCCCGTCCAGCCCGCCGGCCAGAGTGAGTACCTGCAGCCGCACGTGGCCGGCCTGCAGCCGCCCAGCCCGGCGCAGCCCTCGTCCGCGGGCGCCGGAGCGGGCCCCGCCGCGGCAGCCGGCCTCCCCGGGGGCCCCGGCCAGAACGCCTCCTCCACGGGCGCGCAGATGATGGGCGCGGCCTCCCTGCCTGGCGAAGCCGTGGCCCCGGGGCCGGGCCCCGCGCAGGGCGGGCCGGCCGGAGTGCCCCCGGCTGCCGTGGGAGGCGCGGCGCCGTCGGGCCTGGTTCCCGCCGGGGCCGGGCAGTCGCAGCCCGCGCCTCCGCCGCAGATGGGTGGCAGCGGCGCGCCATCGGCAGTGCCCGGCGGCCCTCACGCCGTGGTGCCCGGAGTTCCGAACGTGCCTGCAGCCGCGCCCGCTCCCAGCGTGCCTAGTGTGTCTACCACTTCTGTTACTATGCCAAATGTACCCGCGCCCTTGGCCCAGGCGCAGCAGCTGGGCAGCCATCCTCCGGTCAGCAGGAGCGGCAGCATCATCCAGCACGTGGGGCTGCCCTTAGCGCCAGGCACGGCCAGTGCACCGACGAGTCTACCGCAGTCTGACCTAAGCCAGTTTCAGACTCAGACCCAGCCTTTAGTCGGGCAAGTTGACGATACTAGAAGAAAATCCGAACCCCTACCTCAACCACCACTTTCTCTCATTGCTGAAATTAAGCCTGTTGTGAAGCCTCCTGTTGCAGATGCCCTGGCAAACCCCCTTCAGTTAACACCTATGAACAGTCTCTCCACCTCTGTATTCAGCATAGCTATTCCTGTTGATGGTGATGAAGACAGGTATGGAAATCTTATTTGAAATATTTGATGGGAATGCTTGGCCGGACATTGTAGTTTAGGATGCAACTGTGGGAGGTTCTTTTCTCAATTTGAGGCCCTTAATGTTTCTAAATATAAAAATAAGTTTGTGTTTAGTAAAATTGATTCATCAGTTCTTGAAAAAACATTAATTTTAAATTGCTGATGTTAAAAAAGATGTGTAAGGAGAGAATTGGTGTCACAGTTGTTTAGAAGCACTAAATTGGATAGGAATGCAACATTGTTCATTCAGAAGGGTGGATTTTAGTTTAATCCTCTCAATTTAGAAGTGGCGGCTAGTAGGTTATGCCGTGTAGGATTGTCCCTTTATTAGATATCAATCACACTTGAACACTTAATGGCAGAGTGTTTTGTCAGTGTGAGTTTTGAGACTGAGAGATAAAATTAGTTAAACATTTCCCATTCTGGAAAAACAGAAAGCCCTCTAGTAGAGAAAGAGCCACGTAAGGTATCTCCTCCAGTGTATCTGGAAAGGCTGGAGAGATAATGGTGAAATGTCAAATCCGGCTTTGAAGATCATATCTTCTTCAGCCCTTTAATAAAAGAGGATAGAAGGTCAGGAGGCTTCCCAGTGACTTCTTTAAGATGCTTTTTTTTTTTTTTTTTAAAGCAAAAAGTGTATTGGAAAGATGTTCTTATCTTCCATCAATCTTTTTACTACAGTCAAGGGAGGTGGGAGACTCTTGACAGTAGTGAAAGCTGTAGTTCTTGAAATTAGAGTAATTTTACAGTAAAAGTATAAATGTTAACAATTGGCTCCCTGTATTTAGGGGGGATGCTTTTAAATAGTTTAAGGGAAAATTGGTGTATTACTATACCAGTTCTACTACAATTGATGTTTGGTTATGGTTTAATGAGGATTTTAAGTGGTTTTGAGGAAATGTCACATGAAAATTTGATGTAGTGGTATAATGCAAATGTTTAAAAACTGACTTATTACCAGATATTACATTTAAAAATTACAGAGAAAGTTTCAGGTACTTTACAGTTGGAAATTTATTTTCTGAGGTTTTTGTTTTGAGAGAGGTTAATTTTAGATGTGTTGAAAGAGCAGAACTATTTTTATGGATTTCTTGAATAATTGGTATGTAGACTACAATGAGAGCTGTTAAAGCTTTTTCTTCCTATTTTCTTCTGAGTTCCTTCACATTCTTTTCTTTTTCATTTCGAATTAGCTTTGTATTTTTGTTATATACTTCTTTTCGTTTGAAAAATGCTCACTGAAATTCATCTTCTTTGCCTTTTATAATTCAAAGTTCATCTTTTTTTTGTAGGTGACTTGCTTGTGGGGAGTCTTTCTTCCATTTAAGAACTCTTAGAGAGTACCACGTGTCCATGAGTGAGCTCAGCTAGCTAGTCATGGAGAAATTTTATATGGATGGGACTACCAAGTAAAGACACTGATTCCACAAGCCACTCAAATATCCCTCTTTACATTTTCTGCCATGTTTCACTTTTCACACGTAGGGGCACACCTGAAATGCCACTTGAGTTTATTTGTTCACCTTTGGTAATAGTCAACAGGCATCTTCCCTTTTCTAGCTGCCAGAAGCCAGTTTTTTTGTGATGGGTTGGTAAATAACCATTTGCTTACTACCTCTCTGTTCCTGTTGTACACTGTATCTCTTCAAGAAATGATGACTGGTTTTCTCAACCCCTCACTACCCCAAAAACACATGCACACCTATGAATGAAAAATGTGTTTTCTCTCCTCTTCACACCTCTCAGCTTACAGCATTTGTAATTACATTCCCCAGAACTTTTTGGTGACGATATGGTATGAAGCAGAAAGATCTGTTGATAAATGGAAACTCTGGGATGTATTCTTTAGGGTATGACCACAAAGATGCATTTATTTCTTCTCCTACTTTATTAAAAAAGTTGAATTTCAAGAATCTCATTTCCAAACTTGTCACTATTTGAACTACAGATACGACTGTATTAGTGTTCTTATCAATTGTAACAGTTAATCCAGTGCAGGGGTTTTCATTTGTGTATAGTCCTATTTTCAATGTGGTGCTTCCCTCCCCCACCCAGTCTTTTAAAATCTTCACTGCTTATCAAATGTGCATTTCTAATTTTTGTTATAGCCTTTTCATTGGTTTCTAATTCAACATGCCAGTTTCCAAGATGTAATCTTACACATTTGACTGTTTTTATCACTGAACCAACACACCTGGTGAAGGAATAAATCCATTAAGTAGAAATAGTTTGGGGGTCTTTTTAAATTTGTTTTTTAATGGAAAGCCTTTGTAAAAGAGAGGGCATTTTTAAAGCTGTATTCTTGAAATTAAGTAACACAGTTTTTCCAGGCGTATGTTTAAATTACTGAGATGACTACTTTTGAGGAGATAGTACTAACAAAATCGTGATTTTAATGTGATTTTCGGTTGCCTTCTTAAATTAAAATCTTCGTACAATTTTATTTGCAGTCATTCAGATGTAAAATAAAACATTGGAGTGAGAGGTCTTGAGTAATTATTAATAGGTTGACAAATTTCAGATCCTTAGAAAATATTTGTAAAAAAAGATGTTTGCCTTTTTAAAAACCATTAAGACGTTAGTAAACAGTCTATTTCGTTGAGAAAAGGAAGGAAAATGGAAGATTAACAAAAAGATCAGGTGGTTTAAGTTGATATATTAAGCACTCTGTCTTGTGATTTTGTTCGCATTACTTAATACAAGGATCTGTATTGGCTCATTCTGAGACCATTTATTTTAAAGAATCAGACCTTATATACTATCATACCTTTAAAAGGGGTGATGGTTGTATATACAAAATAAGAAAAGTGTTAAATTTGTGAGTTAACATTGCCGATTGACCATATGGTATTAATTAGCATGAAGTTTATATATCATTGTAGTTTATGGTCAGTTGTTGAGATTCTTCAAATTGATTTTGTGTAAACTGGAGGATATAATAATGGTTGAAAATATAGTTCATAAAAAAATGCATAGACACTTTTACAGTGAACGTTACAAAATTTGTTTAAACTACCTACACGCTTAACAGACTCCTATTTGGTAAATAGGGGGAGGTGCAAAATATTACTGGCCCTTTTGGAAAAGGAACACGGTACAGATCATTTTCCATAGATAGCTGACCAATGTGAACTCTGTAGGCCACATGCCAGGAACTCTTATGAATGGCTGCAATTGTGAACTGTCAACTGCAACCAAAAGACTGTTGAAAACCTGATTGTAAGGGTCCTCTAGTGGCAAATATCTTTATATCTTGTTAATAGTTTTATTTGTGTAGTTTGCTAATGACTGCTGATAAAATATTATAAATTCTGAGTGTTAAATAGTGTGTCCTGGTATGTGCTATAAATATAGATTTTGTTTGTACACTTCATATATATCAATATAGATGTATGTATGAGATATACATATATACACACTTCTTTTAATGGAGTTGTTTTTTTTTAACGTGACATTTAAGAGAGGATTATGTAAATGTATATGAGGAGGCAGAACTGTCACTCTTACTTTGTTTCAAAAATCTGTAGGGAACTTTTTAGAACTCTGAAAAAGTCTTACTGCATTTAGTCTTTAAAAATGAAAGCTCCTTAACTTGAATCTGTGTTTCTTTGGGAGCTTATGGTTCTTTATCAGTATTGAAGTGTGGAGGTAATTTTGTCTTGCAGCTTTACAGTTGATGTTTAAATCACATGCCAGGTACCATCTTAGGCCTATCTAAGTAAGTAAGGATTTTGTAATCAAAGTGTAGTATCTCCTGTGTATGAGTGACATCATTATTTAGTATAAAAATGATACTGATGCATTCATCAGGGTGCCATGTTGATATGCTTTAGTCATAAACGTGGCTCTAAGTTAAGGAAATTATCACAGATTTCCAGAAAGGCCGATGATCCAAAAGTGCCTGAAATTCCTAAAACCAAGAGTTGTATAAGTGGGAGCATGGCCTTTTTTATTCACAGTGATACACCATTGTTTAAAATTTTGTGTGAACTAAATTGTATAGGCTGAACATTGGTTAACTTTTTAGAAAATATAAGGGTTTTTATGTGTGTGGAGAAGACACACTCCAAGTAACTAATTTATTAACACTGTCTTTTTCTTGTAAGGGATGGGGAGGGTATCTTGAACTAAATTGCCTTTATAAGAAGTCATTTTTGTTTTTTCACAGTACTGATAGTGGGATATATGCTTTCTCCTTTATGAGAATAAATGTAATACCAATCTATTCTTTGAGAATTCTGATAGCACTAATTTGGAAATGATAAAACATGATACTGGATTTATGGATCTGTTACTTGGTAATTTAGAATAGAGTTTAGTCCTTCTCAGCACCAAAAGAGGTTGGAAGCAGTCATGCTCTATAGAGTCCTCTAGTAACAAAGAGCAGCCCCACCAATCAGATGGTAAAGAAACCAGTGAATCTCTTCCCTGAGGAATGGTTGATAGGGCAGTATAAAAGGATCTTGACTTTTCTCTCCCGAAATGGTAGAAGCTGGGGCGTTGTGGAAGTAGGAAGTAATGGCAGGTAACCAACACAGAAGTAAAGGTAGTGAAATGACATGAAATATGGTCTCAGAAGGAATAGGAACACATGTTAATAGTGAGGAGTAGTGGTCTAATTCCTTCTTTTAATAATTGTTTTAGACCAGTATGTATTTCCTCTTCCAAACAGATACATTTATTTCTTAATTGCATTACTCTCGAAATACAAGAGAGGCTTTACAAAAACAGGTGTGTCTGGTTAAATGTAGCCTGAACCATGATGTTTCTAAGTAATTTTTTATTAATGGGAAGAGCAGATTTTTAATAAGAAATCTTAATTGATGACAATATTTAAGGGGTCTGTGTAGCGAATTTCCTGAATTGGAATAAATCCTTTAAGTTTGGTTTTTCTTTATACTAAACCAGTAGACTTGTGATTTGAAGCTGTTCTTTTAAATGGTGTAATACGAATTACCGCATCACAAAGAATATGCATTCCTGAATCATTGGTATAATTTAGGCCTTTCCCACAGCAATTCTGTTGTTGTTTTTTTTTTTTGTTTTTTTGTGTTTTTTTTTTTTTTGGCTGCATTGGGTCTTCGTTGCTGCTCTGGGGCCCTCTCCAGCTGCTTCGAGCAGAGGCCACTCCTCACCACGGTGCCCTGCCGCAGCCTCTCCCGTCAAGGAGCACAAGCTCCAGGTGCGCGGGCCTCAGCAGTTACAACACATGGACTCAGTAGCTGTGGCCTGAGGGCTCCAGAGCGCAGGCTCAGCAGCTGTGGCGCACGAGCCCAGCTGCTCCGTGGCATGTGTAATCCTCCCAGACCAGGGCTCGAACCCACGTCCCCAGCATTGGCAGGCGGACTCCGAACCACTGCACCACCAGGGAAGCCCTCCCACAGCAATTCTTGAACATACCAGATTGAGATTACTCTATTTGTTATATTCTTAATCTGGCATTGCTTAGGGTAAAAATTGGGACTCCTCCGTAAAGATTTAGGAACAGTAACCAATTTGTATCATTCCTATACATCATTATGTGATTTTCATGATATAATTTATACACTTCAAATTTGGCTGGTAATATTAAAGGTATATTGATTATCTGCTTTACCTCTAAAAAGTATGTGCATAAGTTCTGCTTTTAAATCAGGTGAATTAAATTTCATATATGCTACTCTGGATTGCTTATCTCTCAAATTTAAAGCCCCAAATCAGATAAAAGTATTTAGTTTTATATCTTTGTACTCAAGCTACCGTTTGTTAAAAAGAATGAACTCACATTCTTTAAGTTGTACATTTGTATATGACAGGTATGTGAAAATTCTGTAGATGATTGAGTTAATAATTTTAATAGTGTTCACCTCGGACATATACGATTAGTAAATGTCTTGATGATTTATACTCATCAGAGTAGGCAAGACAAATAAGTGAAGTCTGAATGTTAAATTACTTAAAGCCTTTCCTATAAGCTCTCACTATAATTTGACTAAAGAGTATTGACGTATAGAAGAGAGACTACGATTAATGTGTCAATTATTATAAATAATGCTGGTGTGTTTTAAATGTTCTTTGTAAAGGTTTAGGCTATCCATCTTCATTATTACACAAGTAAATTGTTTAATCTGTGCATGAAGGATACCCAAAACAAAGTTTAAGGCTGACTAATTTCTTAAGTAGAATTAGAATTCAGTTTTACTAACAGGTTTTGTAAGTTAAACCAAAACAAATCCATGTTATATGGTCTACCTAACTTTTGAAAACAAAACAAAAGCAAAAAAAGGAGAGGGGGCTCCTGATCAAATAAATCAATAGTGTGTTTAATTATGTACTATAGCATATCATATGAGTAACCATTATAGACAATGGAGGCAGGCATGCCTGGGCTGAAATTCAACTATGCCACATACTTGAGACATTTGACCTTGAGCTAGTTATTTAGCCCTCTAAGCCTTGTTTTCCCATATGAAAAATGGGGATAATACCTACCTTGGAGAGTTTGAGAGGATTAAATGAGGTATGCAAGTGATTTGTGAACAATCATGCATAACCTAAAACAGTATGTATGGCAAACATACATCACAGAAACATCAATGTTTCAGTGTGTACACTGTTTTTCCAGATCAACTCTTGATATGCTACAAACCATAACAAGAATGTTTAGTTTTGATCCAAAAATGTAATTGGATGGCATGGATATAATCAGAGAAAAGGAGACATTGTTTCAGGCCAGAAAACTCATGATGTAGTTAAGTGGTACAGCAAATTGTGTTCTAATCCTGGCTCTTCCACCATTTAGCTGATTTCTTTGGTCAAGTCATTTAACTTTCTTGGCTTTCCTCATTGGTAAAATTAGAATTTGAGCCTTTGGTCAGATTTTAAGATTCCCTGAGTATGAGTCCATACATAGACATGTTTCATGAGAGAGCTGCCAACTTAAACCTTTCTCTTGGTCAAACCCTTTTCCTGCCCCCAGACTATTATGTGACAAAAAATGAAGTTTGCAGATACTCGTTAAGTAGGTTGAATGCCCAGGAAAACATTTAAAGTGGCAATATGTGAATCATTCAACTTTCTTTGTGGTTTCTGAGTAGTAAGTACTGGGATACAGAAATAAAACTATCCTGCCCTCCAAGATCTCAGGCTATATGAAAATAATTACGATTTGAAGTTGCATACTTTGATATACGTTATAGGCTGTGATGGAGTAAATTTAAGTTATTAATGGGAACAATTTAGGACATCAAGTCAGATTTGTGTGGGGATGAAGTAGTTAGACTGATTTCTGTTTAAAATCAACTTATTCTCTGCATAGGCAATATATTTATACAGTTCAAAATTCAAAGTATATGAATATAAATTGAAAGCCATTCTGCTACCTCTGTCTTCCAGCCACCCAATTTCTGTCCTCAGAAGCAACCCATTATTTTGCTTTCTTCTGAAGCTAACTCTAGAGTTGAATCTTAAGAGTCATTCATATTAGGTCACTGATGAGAGAAGCAGATGATTTTCCAAGTAGAAGGCAGTTTTGTGTAACAATATGGAAGAGTGAGAATATGTCAGATTTGGAACATGATGTGATTAATTTGACAGTAATCAGAGTGAAGGGTTTAAATGTCACGGAGAGAAATGGAAATTTTTATCATTTAAGTCTATGGTTGCTGTTAAGGTGTTTCTTGAAGCTTTTATTGCTAAAGTAGTATGTATCTTGGAACCATTTCAATACGCTTTTTAGCGATTATTGTATTTTTAATTAAAATCTTGTGGTAAAGTTGTGTATAAGGAAATCCTGGGGGATCTCTGAATCCTAGAGGTGGAATTCTCCAATGGAATGTACTAAATAGCTTGGTATACCTGGTTCTAAGTTTATGAATTCTGTTTGCCTTAAGTGTTCTGTTTGCCTCAGTAGTACCTTAATAATGATGAAATATTTGGTATATGTTAAGACACTGTACCAAAAGTTGATCTTTATACAGCATATTTGGAAATCATAACCCTATGTTAAACACAGACCAGGCTTAATTGTTTCAGACCGTATGTATACATAATCTCATTTTATCTTTTCAGTAACTGTAATGAGTGTTTTTCTCCCCTTTTTTATGGATTACGGAAACTGAGGCGCTAAGGATTTGAGTCACACAGCTATTAAGTCACACGAGGCATAAGGTCAGATTCAGGCCTTCTGACTCCAAAGCCAGTGCTCTTGGATATTCCCGGAGTTAGTTTTGTTTTATTACTTTACCGACTGTAAGATAGGATGAAGGAAAAGCTTCTGTTGCCCTGATCTGTTGTGTTGTAACCCTTTACCTAAAGGATATTTTTCAAATCATTTAAAATCCCTAGATGATAACGTTGGAGATGGCCCTTGTTCCTTGGCTTACTGTATTTCCCTGGTTTCTATTTAGAGATTTCTGAAGTTGAGCTTTGACATAAGAGAAGGAGAAGGTATTTGCTGAGGAGAGGGCTCATGTACCTCATTCCTTAAGCGTCAAGAATTTTTTAGCTTAGTTTTGAGGTAGAATATATACGGATGTTTCTCCTCGCTATTATGTTAGTTACCCTACAAAGATAGTATCTTAGTTTAGCAGGTAGACATATGTCACATTTAAGTTACTTTCTCATGTACTACTTTATGTACTTGGTGATTATCATGACAGACTGTTCAGTATATAAAGTCAGAGAGAAAAGAAGTATTTTGTTTGTTGGTTTGGAAAATTTTCTACAAATAGGAAAACAGTGTTTTAGGTGAGTCTTCCTAAGAAGTGCTTGATTGGCTTTATATTGAGTTTAGTAGCTTACGTTGACATCAAATATGTTGTTAGAGAACTGTTTTCAAATTTTATTTCTTGAGCAGAAGAGAATTTGTGACCAAAGCTGCATAAAATTCAATATTTCTAACACATTTTTAGTATCATTTGCCTCTTGGTGCCTTCACATTTCATAGACTGTAAACTTGAAATGATCCCCATTAACAGTGTTTTCCATGAACTCTTATTCATTTCCTCAATTTTATGCCATTCCCAAACAGAAGTCTTTGATGATCAGGCCCTTCAGTACTTATAGACGGCTCTTTTGAAGTTCTTGATCAACTAGGTTTCACAGACATGACTCCTTTAATCTGTGCTGCTAATCAATGTTTTGAGACTAATTGTTGCTATTTGCGAAAAATCAGTTTATGGATAACATCCCAGCTTAAGTATTCCAGAAACCAGAAATTTCATATTTTATAGTAAGACTAAATGTTTATCCTTGGAATCTCAAGTATTTAAAAATTTTTACACTACATAGATTGTATAACTCCATATGGCTTATTCATTTTGAATATATATGTAAAAAGGAATTGTTAACTGCCAGCTTTTGCAACCTAAGTGTATTTGTTGACATGTTCTGAAGACTTTTAAGTCCATTTATAGTGCTGTATTTTATTTCACAGTTATTTTTCTCGCCCCCAAGATACACGACTAACTGCAGATATGTTCTCTTTTCACTTCTACATTTGACCTATGAGAAACATTTCGTTATTAGTATCTATGCTGTAAAAATTCTGGAATTTCATAACTACAGTCATGTGACTTTATTTAAAACCAATTTATTTGGCATTTGAATTTGATTCAAATTAAATATATTTGTATATATATTTCCAAAATCAGGGGATCTGAAGTTCTTCTAAAATATCTCCCTTAAAAATATATTGTAGGGCTTCCCTGGTGGCGCAGTGGTTGAGAGTCCGCCTGCTGATGCAGGGGACACGGGTTCGTGCCCTGGTCTGGGAAGATCCCACATGATGCGGAGCGGCTGGGCCCGTGAGCCATGGCCGCTGAGCCTGCGCGTCCGGAGCCTATGCTCCGCTACAGTGAGAGGCCACAACAGTGAGAGGCCTGCATACCGCAAAGAAAAAAAAAAAAAAAAAGATGTGTGTATATATATATATATATATATAGTAAATGTTGTTTAATGAATTTTGAATTCCAGACTTGCAGAATAACTTCCAAGTTTACTCTTTGTTATTTTCTTGTATTTACTACCTTCCTCTTTGTGTCACTCTGTTTATTTTAAACCCAGAGTCTCCAAACAGACCTGTGTGAATAGCAGACTTATTCCCATATGGTCTTGGGTGAGCCTGGTAAAAAAGCCAAATTGAGTTTTCAATTGGTTTAGTTGGCTTTCATTTAATTTGGCAGACTGATTTTCTAAGTACAGTGAAAAAAAAGGGGCCTGGCAAATATATCTTGAGAGGATACAAGCTGTTAAATAAACAGTAGTCAGCAACCTCTTAATTCTTTCTTGATATTAGTAGGTCCAATCAGCGCCTTTAATTGCCTTAGACCTAGTCAGGAGAAAAGTAGAGAAACAGTTAAAAGAACAGAAAGGAGTTGAAGTAGGGGAAGCAAAAAGAAGTACACGCACTGGAGACTCCTAGTTAATCAAACAGTTGCTTTGGTGACACACTGGCATCTAGTGTCTATCTGCCTTTCCCAGATTTGGATCATCTAAAAGATACCCTACTGATTAAAATTTAAAATGCCTTCTATAAAATATTTTTTTTTACAATTCAGTAGATTAATATATGTCTTCTTAAAATTTTATTTATTTTTCGCTGCGTTGGGTCTTCATTGCTCCATGCAGGCTTTCTTTAGTTGTGGAGAGCGGGGGCTACTCTTTGTTGCGGAGCATGGGCTCTAGGCACACAGGCTTCAGTAGTTATGGTGCACGGGCTTAGTTGCTCCATGGCATGTGGGATCTTCCCAGACCAGGGCTCGAACCCGTGTCCCCTGCATTGGCAGGCGGATTCTTAACCACTGCATCACCAGGGAAGTCCCCAGTATGTGTCTTTTAAGTTTTGTTTTGTTTGTTTGTTTATGTATTTATTTAGTTTTGGCTGTCTTGTGTCTTCATTCCTGTGGGCGGGCTTTGTCTAGTTGTGGAGAGCCAGGGCTACTCTTCATTGCAGTGCATGGCCTTATTGCAGTGTCTTCTCTTGTTGCTGAGCATGGTCTCTAGGCACGTGGGCTTCAGTAGTTGAACTCGGGCTCAGTAGTTGTGGCTCGTGGGCTCTAGAGCGCAGGCTCAGTAGTTGTGGCGCACGGGCTTAGTTGCTCCGCGGCATGTGGGATCTTCCAGGACCAGGGCTCGAACCTGTGTCCCCTGCATTGGCAGGCGGATTCTGAAGCACTGTGCCACCAGGGAAGTCCTGATAATATATGTCTTTTTTTTTTTTTTTAACATCTTTATTGGGGTATGATTGCTTTACAATGGTGTGTTAGTTTCTGCTTTATAACAAAGTGAATCAGTTATACATATACATACGTTCACATATCTCTTCCCTCTTGCCTCTCCCTCCCTCCCACCCTCCCTATCCCACCCCTCCAGGCAGTCACAAAGCACCAAGCCGATATCCCTGTGCCATGTGGCTGCTTCCCACTAGCTATCTACCTTACGTTTGTTAGTGTATATATGTGATAATATATGTCTTGATGTCCTATGAGTTTTAAAGTCATGGAATTCTATTGAGTATTTTATTTGATGATCATTGATACTTGATTGCTATTCCAGTAGAAGTTGGAAATAGTTTTCTTATTGTACTAATAATACTGCAGACTCTCCTAAGGCACTAGTTAGGGTCTCAGAATAGCCATGTTGTATCTGAACCTCATTTTGACGATAAAGATAATAACTGTCATTTATTGAGCATTGACTAAATGCCAGGAGCACTAGTTACCTATTACCCTGCAAGGCTAGATGGTAATACCACCATTTAACTGATGGAGACAGACCTAGAGAGGTTAAAATTTAACTCTCTTATATGCTTAGCATAGTGGTTTAAGAGCATAAACCCTGGGACCAGATTGCCACTTAACTAGCTCTGTGACATTGGGCAAGTTACTTCTGTCTGACCCAGTTTCCTTATCTGTGAGATGGGACTAATAATAGCACCTAGCTCTTAGGGCTGTTGTAGTATTGAGTTAATAAATGTAAAGCACTTAGAATAGTGTCTGGTATACAGTATTCTTAGCTTGCTACTGTTATTCTGCTATAGCACCGGTCAGGAATTTTAGAAGTGATGTGGCAAGTTTTTGTTGGCTCCTTATTGTATGGGTTGGGAGTGGCGGAGACCATGGAAATATGCTGAGGTGGAGACAGAACTGTTAGAGAGCAGGTTTGTCAAAAGGTTAGTCTCCTGAGAACTTCTGAGATGTGAGGTGAAACCAGCCTGCTGAGAGCTTGCCCCATTAAGATTCTATAGTTATAGCCCTAGGGAATGTGTCTCCAGGGAATAGTAGAACTGGATGGTGATAATGGTGTATAAGTTCTTACCCCTTAAATGGGCACTGTACAAATGCAGGAAGTTAGAAGGCTGCCCTCCAATTGCAGCACCATTTTTTGCCTTAACCCAGAGAAACCACCCATAAATAAATGAATTCTGAAGGTGGAAATTGTGTCAAGTCCAACCCAGAAAAGGACTCATTGGTCACCATCAAATCCTGTCAAATAGGTCCTATGAAGAATTTTCATATCGTGAAGCTATTGTTTAACTAATTTTACATGAATACTGTACCTGAGAACAGCTTTGTTAAACTGTTAAATGTGTAGGGATTTATAAAGGCATCTGATACAGAGTAGTTGTTGATTTTGGTTATGAACTGGTCACATTCATATGTATGTAAATATATACACACACAACTGGGTGCTAGTTAGTATTTCATTTTATCTGTATTACGCCTTTTTTTTAGAACTGTGATCCTGAATTGTTAGGGTCTGCTGGATTTTGTCCAGTTTTAAAATTTCTTTCAAAATGTTTTTAATCAAGCTTATGTGGGGTTTTTTTTTCTTTTTATTAAAGCAGTTGCATGGTATTAGAAATCTAAAATCTTTTTTTTTAATTTTTTGGGAAATGAGTTTATTTTATTTTTTTAATTTTTATTGGAGTATATTTGCTTTACAATGTTGTGTTAGTTTCTACTGTACAGCAAAGTGAATCAGCTATACGTATACATATATCCCCTCTTTTGGATTTCCTTCCCGTTTGGGTCACCACAGAGCATTGAGTAGAGTTCCCTGTGCTATACAGTAGGTTCTCATTAGTTTTCCATCTTTTTTTGAAAAGTAAGTGATTTTACTGTACTTTCTCAACTTCATTTCCATTTGATTCTTGGATCTCACAGGAATCCTTCAACTGCTTTCTTCCAAGCGTTCCATTTGAACACGATTCAGGAATCAAAGAACCTCTGGGATAGGTATGAATACTTTCATATGGAATGCATACATGCAAAAGTGTATGCATGAACTGCTTTGTACTGTAATGGTTTCTCATTATTAAAACTGATGTTTATTATTTTAGGAGGGGGGAAAATCACATGGTATCTAGCATGGGACAAAGCAGCAAAATAAACCAAAAGGACAAACTATATTTTAAATAGAATATAGACATACTTTCCTTTTTACTGCACTTAAAAATGTATTTTTAAGGGCTTTTTCTATTGGATTTTATTACATGAAATATCCCCTTACCCATGTGTATTTCATGTAAAAACATATTTTATAAAATAAACTACCTACAGTTATTTTAATTTTGTGCCATTTTATATGATTTCTCTGTAAAAGCCTTAGTGACTCAAAGCAAGATGTTATTTCATATTAAGAAATTGGAGGAAGGAAAAGACTAAGGTATCAAAGTAGTAGTCATTGTTTAATTCTCGGCAAGAAAATTTAACCTTAAGCTTGTTTGCTAGAATTCACCAGATCTGCATTACTGTTTTATAATCCCCTAAAACAGTTTGTTTTCTCACAGAAATGTTGTATAAATTTTATTTTTAACTTTTTAAAATAGAGACTGAAGTCTTGGAGTTCATGTATGGCAGCAGATACTTTGGTTTATCTTTCTGCTTAATACACATTTTAAGTAGTATATGCTCTGTTCACTTATTTTGCTGAATATTTATTAGCACTCCATCATTCTGTGTCTAATTAATAGAAGTTGAGTGCAAACAATGTTTTTAAAACTCACACAAAGCTTTGTTAGATTCTTTTAACTCTGCTTGGCAGTGCATTTGTGTCCTTTGGCATATTTTGGATAACACTCCTAGACTCAACTGCATCTCTTTCATTAGAATAGAGTATTGCTATGTGCATGTACATGTCATGTGAAGACATGGTCTACATTGCTCAGAAATGATAACAGTGTCTTAATTCTTAGGCTTGATTTACCGTATCACTCAAGAAATTTTCTAACAAACTGTCTTTTTGGTGATGTGTTCCTTACTTAACTTAAAAATGTTTTTAAATGGTTACTTGTAGAACAAGAAGTTTTAAAATGTATAGTGCTATGTTTATAAATTCAATTTTTAAATTGTATAGCTGTAGCAATATAAATTGAGACATAAATGTAAATTGTGGCATGAAATAAGCATGAAGTTTTAATCATTCAAATGGCTTACCAGATGTAGCCAGGGTGAGTACTTTGGGGCGTACTTTATACTTTTCCCTTAGAAAAAGGAAAAATAGTACTCTTTAGAAATGTTATAAAATAGTTTTTAGATATATGGTAATTTATTTCAAATAGCTAACTTTCATGAGCTACCATGACATCAATATGAATAATACCTATTATTTTCATCAAAACAATGTAGAAAGTTTTGAGCTTTATTTTTTATAATTTGGATCTAATTAAAAGATTTCTTTTCATTATAAAGCAGCTGTAGAAGTTGCCTGCTCATCATTTGTTACAGCTAAATACTCCTTATCTGTTTTCTTTTTTAGATACCAGAAACATTTAAGGTATCAGAAATCAGGCAGGCTGCTTTATCTATAGTTTCTCATGGGTTGAAAATATTTTCTCTTCTTCTTGGAGCCTCTTGTCCAGAACCAAAGAATTTTAACAGATACTTGGATACTTGTCTATAGTGTGTTAGTGCCAGAATATAATCAAAACTTATATTCTATATCAGCCATTCTTCACTGTAAGTTGGCATGTTGGTACCAAGGTGACAAGCCCAACGCAGTAGAAACTGACTAGTGGCTTCCTTTTAGCTTTTCAACTAGCTTAATTAATTTTCAGTTGAGAAGAGCAGTAGTGTCTGGCCTTATTAGTTCTAACCATCTACAACTTCAGTTGGCAGGTATCTGCAAACTTTTTAATAGGCTATGAGCTAATAAAGTATTGTGGGACTGTTTATTCGTTTTCTTCACAGACAGGGGTTGAAGATTAATGTGTGTTAAGCTTTGAAAAATATCTCACCAAGCTGCCTTGTTCATTTTTGACTATTATAAATTTAAGACTTTTTAATATTATTAATAATTAGGCAATTATCAGTATTTTTCAAGGATGATTCTATTAAATAGAACCATTCAGAGATTTAAGGGACTATAAATTCCTTACATTATCTACTTAAGAGGTATAAATTTGCGTATCAGTGTGGATATATACCATATTTCAGGCTCCTGTTTATGAAATCTTAGAAATCATTTTCAGTAGGGGCAGCTTTTAAGCTCTGTGCCAATTTTTATTAAACCTGCCCTAGATATCTGAAGATTCTTGGTTTTTGCCTTACTTGAAAGACTGGTATCTTTTTTTTTCCCCAGAATTCTTTCAGCAGACTATCTTTTAATCAAAATATAAGTAACTAGTATACCTTCCTCACATTGACTTAGAGGTCTCTAATGGCCTGTTTGTTTTCTCCACTATTTAAATTAGAGTTAGCAAGTTGAGAAGCTTTCCCTCAGTCTGCTTCTGCCTATATTTAGATATTCTCTCTTTCCATTGATACCCAGTGTTTTATTCAGTTATTATACTAAAGTCGAAGCTCCTGTCAAGCCTTCCTTTCCCTTTTCCTGTAGGTGCCATCATTTTCTGTCTTCTGCATTGTCATCAGGGATGACTTCTGCAGAGTCATCAGGGAATCAGTAGGCTGAAATCATCACCAAATATAAGAATAATAGATACTGATAGCTAAAATAATACAGGGAGCCCAGATTATTTGCATTGACTGTTTATTAAAATGAATAATGTAGCTTTCTGGAGATTACCTTACTCTCCAGAAAGCTTTTAAGCCCTGTGCCAATTTTTAGTGATAGCCTAGCCTATTGGCATTTCAGAATAGTAACTTGAAAATTTGACTTCCTGTTTTTTCTTCTTTAAAAAACAGCTTCCCAGACTTAATCATTATTGGCATTACTTTGTTAAATCGACAGAATTAGTTTAGAAACCTATCCTGATGATCACTGGGGAGCAGGCTCTCGTTGGGAGTCCTTTGTCTGTAAAAGCTAAAGGTAAGAATTTATAGCAAACAACTTTACCCTCTTGTAAATATCAGGTCAGTAAGGTAAAGGAGTACTAGAGGGAAGAAACTTTACCTCAGGTAGCCTAAAGGAAGAAATCAGGTAGCTTGTAAGGATTTACCCTTATTGATAAACACTTAAAAGTGTTTCTGCCTCAATGAAGAAAATGCTTAAATGTAGTTAACAAATGAGAGTAACAGTTGCTAGGTGCAACATCTCCTTGAGTCAGCTTGTCTTCCTCATGATAGCACCAATATTTAAAGAGAAATGAATAAGGAAAGTAGTATACATGAATTATTAACTTAAAATGAATGTCTGAGTAAGTTTATGTCTTTTTCTAGATACTTGATGATTTCAGTTAAATTAAGTCTTTATAGTGATTACTTACATCTAGCTTCACAGTTGTTGCATTAAAACGTTCTTGTTAAATAACCTCAAGTATTTTGTGTTAGAAAAGGCATCCAATATTTCCTGTCATTGTGAGATTTCATTTTTGAAGTTAGGAGTAAATCAGAACTAAACTACTCCTATGACACAATTTGTTTTGTTTCGCTCATACTCCAGGAAGCTTGGATACATCATTAACACCCACTTGTTAACCCAAATGGTAAAAACTCAGGTTTCAGAATTTGGATAATCTAGTCTTTGAATGCTCGGTGCTAATGACTTTTTAAAAATCTTTTTATTGAAGTACATTTTGTATCAGAAAAGTCCACCATTCATAATTGTACAGCTCAAACTGAACACATCTGTGTGACTAGCACCCAGATCAAGATACAGTAGTATAAGCTCTTCATGACCCCTTCGTGCCCCCTTCCTATTATTTCCCTCCTCTATCTTAACTTGCAGTAAGTGGAATCATACACTATGTATTTTGTGTCTATCCTCTTTTATCCAGTATTATGTTTGAGGTTCATCTATATGTTTCTGCATAGTGGATCTGAACTACATAATTTTAAAGAATCGCCATGGTGGGTTACTTGTTAGAGATTGTTACTGGTTAAATGTTGTCTCCTAATAATTATACTCTAAGTACCTCGAGGATATAAGCCCAAACTGTTATGTAACCACACCAAATATATTTCCTAACAATTTGTACCTAGTACTTACATAATTTATTATCTGATTATATTTTGACCAATTTCAGTTAAGGGTATCTAGTAGAGGATAATCAGAGACGCTAAAAATTAGAGGAAAAGTTTTTAATGGCCTGTCATCTTTTTAGGACTG
The DNA here is from genome assembly GCF_005190385.1 of Monodon monoceros. NCBI lineage: Eukaryota > Metazoa > Chordata > Mammalia > Artiodactyla > Monodontidae > Monodon > Monodon monoceros. Next base: position 113,334,561 of record NW_021703767.1, on the reverse strand, counting down.
GATCTCAGATTTAGATGAAAACCTAAGAACATGCTTATAAAATGTTCAGATGACGTTAAAGCAGGAAGTCATAGCTATTATTGGATGATAGCATTTGTGAATTTAACAGTCTAAAGTATGTGCAGCAATTGAGAAAATGAAAGAACATGTATGTAAATTCAGGGAGGTTGAAACTTAAGTTGAATAGGTAGAGTAAAAAGTACCTAGATACTGGTTGGCTGCATTTTACAGTAATTGGTTAGCAAGTGACAAGCCTGCTACAAAAGCTAATGTAATTTGAGGCAATATTTATCTAACTAAAATGAATAGGAAAAGATGGTGACAGACCTATTGTACTCCATTTCTGTAGGATAGTTACTCTAAATACAAAGCTAACTAGAAAATCTACTTTCTTTATATTCCACCTGGACAGCCAGGTGGGTGTTTCAACAGACAGGCTTGAGCTTACTTTCTGAAAGGAGATGGGCCCCCAGGGAAATAGTCTTGCCAATCACTAGAAATAATAAAGCTGTCATCCTATTAATCAGGAATGTTTGACTTTGAGGTTTAGAGCCAATTACTTTCAAAATCCCTATGTGTGGAATTTTATTGCCCCACCACTTAATTCTAAAGGAAAAAAGAAAAGAGGTAAGAAAAGTTTTGAAATTGATCTACTTTACTTCTGTTTTGTCTTTGTTGCCCATGATTTTAAGAAAACTTCAAAGAGCTGTGAATTTGCTTAAGGAATGGAAGGCTAACAAACTATTCTCTATTAGCGAAGAATTCCCATGTCAGAGACAATTAAGTGGTGGCCACAAATTGGGAAACCAATGGTTGGGTAGAATTTGGTCATGCAGAGTGAAAGGACCGAGGGAAAAGGCACCTTCCAGTTAGAGGAAATAGTGTGAACTACTGTGGAAGTACAGGGCATATGTGATAAGGATGGTTAAATTTGATTGGTGCATAAAACATTTGAAGACAACAGAGAAGAAATGGTGGATTGGATAGAGATCAAAGATATTAGAAGGGTAATGAAGGCCTGAATTAGGCAATGGAGATAAGGAAAGAATGGTTATCAGAAGGTTAGAATTAAAGAATTTTGCTACTGATTGGATATGATAGGGAAGCAGTCAAATTTGACTCCAACGTGATTGGATATGATAGAGAAGCAGTCAAATTTGACTCCAACATGTCAGACCTAATTGAGGGAATGGTGGTACCATTAGGAAGTATTAGTGAAATAGTTGGTTTGGGAAGGAGAAAATAGTGATGAGATTTTGTTTTGAGTCGAAGAGCCAGTGGAAAGTCAAGGTGGAAGTAAATACTCAGGGTACAGCTTTAGCTGCAGACTTGCAGCTTGGTAGAGAACTTAAGGCTAGAAGAGATTGAAGAATCTTTTATTTATTTGTTTGTTTATATTATTTTATTTTAGAGTTCAACCTTTAGGAAAGGCTAACATTTCCTAGGAACAGAGTAGGGAAAAAGGGTCAAGCCAGGACCTTGGGCAGCACTACCTACATTTAGAGAACAGCAGAAACTTTGAAGAAGATAAATGGTCTTAGAGACTAGAAGATTCTAAGAATATTATTTCCTAACCAAAAAGAAGGGAAAATCTTTGAATCTCTGTTTTGAAAAAATTTTTAATTTTCAATAATCTTACCAAGTTCAACATTTGTTAACATTTAGTCATACTTGCTTTATCATCCTAACATTATTTAGGAACCATTTAAGAGTAACTTGCAGATAGCATGTCTATTAACCCCAAAATACTTTAGCATATGTTTCCTATCATGTAAAAAATAGTAGAATTACCAAATTCAGATTTGTTAGACTATTATCTAATATGTAACATACAGTTCATATTCACATTTTTGCCAGTTGTCCCAATAATGTCATTCATGACCATTTTTTACCTGATCCAAGAGCCTAAACAAGATCACAGATTACATTTAATTATGAAACACCTGTCTTTTTTCCTCCTGTCTTATATAAATAAATAAGTACTTCACTTCTATTAGCCTCCTTTAAGATTGTTTAAATATTCACCAATAAAGGAAGTGCTAATGTTCTGGATGAAATACTGGGAAAAAAGGCATCTGCTTAACTAGTCTGTATTATAGGGGCTGGGGAGAAGAGAGAGGAAAGGAAGTACTGCCTAAAATCCAGCTAAAACAACTACTGGCATTAGAGAAGTTTTTAAGAGGAGTCTTTTATTTCTCAAAGTTTAGTAGGGGGATGGCAAGAGAAGAACATGTGGGTATTAATGTGGGTATATCCCTTAGAACAGAAATTGAGGTATATTCTTGTACTAGTTTTTTCTATACTGTTATTTTTATACATATGTATTAAATTGGGATTTTAATTATCTTGAGTTGAGAAAAAGTAGTATAACTTAAAGACATTTTTACTCACCACTTGGGTTCACAAAGTATGTGACTGCTATCCTTTATGGTTTGTTGTATCCTCCTAGTTTTATTGTGATAGTTGCCTAAGGTGGATTGTCTGCTGCCAGATTTCTAACCATAGATCTGTATCTCATTGTTTGAAGTGGTGTTTCAGTGGGTCCTAAGCATTTCTTCTCCTCTTAGCTTTTCTGTGGCTAGCTGAAATGGGACACCTGACATGCTGATATTATTTTCAGCACATGACTGGGCTTCAGAATTGGTGATGAGAAATTAACTGCTCATCCACTGTTACGTGCTTCTGTTCATGTGCTTACCACCTTCTTCTTTAGTTAGTAAATTTTCTCTACATAAGTCACCACAGCCTACCTACTCTGAGAGGTCTTGATAATTATTTTCAGGATGAAATTTGAGAAACAATTTAAAAACTCGGAAATAAGGTCTCTTTGTTATTGTTGTATTTTGACTTATCACCAGATGGGTTTTAAGTAAACCAAGCCTTTGAACAGAACAGAAACGTGTGTGTATAATTTGCTAAACCCATCTTATTTTTTTTCCTGAAGAATCTAGAACTCTAGCAAAGCTTTTTAAGAGAAGACTCTTACTGAACTTGTTCAGATGAGAAGGAAATTTAAATATAGCCTGAAATTATTGAACCAGAACAAACATATAACATCTGTTTGGGGTTTTTTTCCATTCTAGTTCTTCAACAATTTAAAAGTATGAACTCATACCTCTTCTATGTGTTTAAACCTGCAGATAGTTTTGGCAGCCTAGTGAGAAGAAAGCAATATTAAGTGGAATTATTTTAATATTTTGTTTTCATTAAGATTTGGGTTGATAGGTAGTTAGATGAGAGAAATGACTGACTGTATTCTAGCTGACATTCTTTGTGTGTGTGTGTGCACTTGTACTAATATTCTAAATCATGCAAATCAGGAAATGTATTAGATTTTTGTGATGGATATAGAGCATTTAAATGCATTTGCTTACCAGAAATTAGCTTCTGTGTTTAGGCTTCACTTGACAACTTCTAAAATTTTTTCCACATTTGACAAGTAAATTTAAATAGGTGGTAATAATTTAGAATGTGTATTCATTGATAAATATGCTCAAGAAATAACATTTTTATGCTGTTTTGTTTCCTGGTTATTGTCAAAGTTTGAAGATCCTCGGTGATAAATACTAAAAAATTTGGAAGGTGCTCATTGTATTTTTTTCAGTTTTTAATTGTGATATTTGGCCCAGAAATAGTGGTGCTGTAACCTGTATCCTGGAAGCCAAAAACATCTTTCTATTAATACATGTCTACTAGTGGTAATATCAAGATAAAGAAGGTATTCTCTTTCTAGACCTACACACTATTAGAAGGAGAACAGGAAGGGAAAAAGAGTTGTTGTGTCTGACTAATCCCACTCATGTTCACAGTGACTATTAACCATTAATCTTCAGAAAATTTCTGTCTTTATTTACAGCAGCTGTTTCTTAGATATTGCTAACTTAGTCCAGAAAATGCTGCTAAATGTATGTCTGGGATGGTCATAGCGTAGTTTGTTTCAAGAAATTAGACGTTAACTCTTAGGCGTAACTCTTAGGCGTGTTGATATTTAAAATTTTAAGAAGAGTTACATTTCTTTTATGTTAACTGTTGTTATAACAAGAGCTCGAAGTCAAATATATAGCTCTGTGTTATTAACAAAGCCTGCAGGACCTTATTGCATATATTTGAGTAACACACAACTTGCTTCTGCTTACTTTGTTTTTCCATTTTTATCTTCTCCCACCCCCAATTTCAATTTCCTTTTTTTTTTCTTCTTTTTTTGGTATCCTCTCTATAAGCTGTTTCTACTCCTTTTGAAAGAAAGAAGAGTATGAATCATTTGTGAATAAACATGATCTGTTAAAAAATATCTATCACTATCTTGTTAGAGCTCTTTTTCAAAGCTGCATTAATGAAATTCTTGCCTATCTTTCACCAGTAGGTGCATTTGATACAATACATAAAATGCTAAACATCTTTTTTTTTAAGTTTTTAACATAAAAGATCATTGTCTTAAATTATATCTTGGCTCAACCACAGGTACAAGTTTCCTATAATTGTGTATGTCTTTTTATATGTGAGTTTCCTGGAACACTGTGTCAGTGTTCTTATTCTGTTAGGTACGTTTGGGCTAATTTTTTTCCATAAGTTTATCTTTGATATTTCTAGGCTCATTTCTCCAATACATATGGAAAGACTATATGTAATTATCAGGAGCATGCAGGGTTGCCCCATTTTCCCCTTTTCACCATTAAACAATAAGTATTTCTGACTTTTACAGAAGCAAGCATTGATCTATATGATGTCTAAAAATTCTCAAAACAGTGCAGTAAACTTTTTAAAGAAATGTGTTTTACACTTTGAAAGTGAAATTTTGTACCAAAAGAAGCTAAGCACATTCATTCAAATAGCAAGTTCCTTTAGGAACTCTTAGGTATAGGTTTGTCTGATTTCACATATCAGTTTTCAAATAATGACTTGGAAATTGCAAGTCTTCTACCTCTTTGCCCCTGTGCTCACTCTTTTGTTCTGTTAATATAAGTTTGCCATAAAATAAGCTAAATAATGGTAAACTTAAGCCTAGTTCTTGCTGGACTATACTATAAGAACTTTCAATAGCACATTCTCAGTTAAATGGGATTTTTTTCCTCAGCAATTAAAGAAGAATGAAATGATATCTATAGGAAATGTTCAAGATTTGTTTTTGATAGCAATCTTGCCAGAGATTCAAGATTATGATTGATATATTAGAACAGCTTTCTAAATAAATATTCATTTTTAGGAGAATTCTAATTTTAAGTTAAATTTTAAAGGATATCTAATTAATCTTAACTCTGTTACTCATCCACAAGCACTTCAGTTACTCAGTTTTATTTCAGATTTTTAATAAGGATTTCCTACATGTTGGAATTTAGTGATTGAAAGTCTTCAGTTGTGAGCCTTTTACTCGGTAACAGCTAATTTTGAAAATGCATGCTCGGGAAAAATTTGATACAGAAGTTTTACATACTTTCAGTGTATACAGCTCTTACGTCCTAAATTTCCTATACATTTGTATGGTGCACACACCCTTAAAGTTATCTTTTTTATAAGCATCACAGTAAAATAACTAAGTCTGCTTTATATGGCTGGCTTAATTCTGTCTTCCAAAGATTTTTTTTTCCAGGCATTTATCATAACAGTGCTTGTTGTTGCCTGGTCCTTTAACAAAGGACCGAGTAGTCTGCCCTTTAAATGACTAGTTCATCAAAGCCTTACAGACAAGCAAATTACCAGCATTACTGATAGATATATCTCAGGAAGCATTTACTTTGCTAAATAAGTATTGTATCTTCTCATGAGACTTGTCCCTCAAAAGAGTAAATCATTAAAGTGTCTTCTTTTGTTTTTTAAATTATGGTAGTATTTTGGTTGATAGGAGACAAGAGTTGCATAAAAACTTTCTAAAAACATTTTGGTAATAATGTTGATGAAATCACCACAACCTTAAACTATTATTTATCCAAATAAATATGGATTTTTGCCTTCACCAGGTGATTATTGTCTTTTCATAGCCCAGCCTTATAATGTAGTTGTGTGGTTTTATTGAAGTCAAATGTGTTGTGAGATTACATTTGGAAAGATTATATTTGTAAAATGGAAAAATTCTAATAGATCTTCGGATTGTATAGAAGACTTTTAAATGACCGTGTGTGTTTAATAGAAAATTTCCATTAAAAGTTAAAATCTATAACAACGTAACTCCATCCCCCTGTATTTGGGTCAAATATCTCTGGAGAGATGGCTGCAGAGTTTCCTTTACATTGCTGTCTTTGAGTTTTCTATCGGTTTGCACATATTAGTCTTCTTGAATAAGGGCCTCCTCCTTTCCCCCTCCCCCTTACCCCATTATGCCATTTTATTTAGGGGGTTAATGTAGGTAAAAATATGCCCATAAATATGAGGGTTGCCTTTTCTGTGGATTACTGGCAACTAAAAATATAAATCAGCATTCTTATCAAACAGAAAATGTTATTAATATTACCTTCCAGCGATTAAAATAGGTGCCCAATTGAAAGCTTTGTAAAAAAATTTAATAAATGTAAGATTATATTCTTAAGGAAGTAAGTTTTACCATTATTAAATCCTCCTACGCCCAGTTTTCTTCCATGCCCATACGCAGATGAGCAGTAGGATTACTCCTGAATAGGATACATTGTTATATCTATTATATAAAACACATAATAAAATTTCATTCTTTCCATCATGTTCTCTGATTTTAAAATTGGGGATGATAGAGATAGACTAGGATTTAGGTATAAAAATTGAATGCTGTCTTGAGCATTTAAATGAATGATATAGATTATTACTGATCCAGCCACCTGTGCTGTATAAGTCTAGAAATTCATATATGGATGTGGACCAAACAGTAGAACTCAGGTGCCATTCTGCAGGACTACAAAGCTGTCTATACCAAGTTATGGTGTTAAATCATAATTTCTGGATCATGATCTTAAACCTTTGATTGGTTCCATTTCTACTTGACTCTTTACTAACAAGTATTCTGATGGCCTCAAAGTCCATGTTATTTAAAGTTTGAAGTATCCATATCAAATATGAAATTATTTTACATTAAAATACTTAAGTACAAAATATCAGTTGTGTAATCATGGTAAAACATACAACTTTGCTATAAAAGATTTCTAAAGGCTATTTGATTAAAACACTTATTTACTTAAACTCTTTGCTAGAATTTTTTTTAGAATTCAGCATCGGAGGAGGAATGTGACATAATAATGATCGAAAGCCGAAAGTTTAAAAGTTGTGATGCCCTCACATGGTTGGAGGGTTATTCTAGCTTCTAAGGACTGAATGTTGTCCACAAGAGTGTCTCATCAGGTCATAAATTGGTAAGACTTAATGGATTAGATTTTATGTATTATACCTGATGTTATTGTATTGAGATGAATATTTATGAACAAACTGAGCACATTGTATAACTTAAGAGTATAGTATTAAATATATAAGTTAAAACTTGGAATTTTAAATACTTGGAGTATGTAATTCTTTCAGAGTCTCATGAGGCTCAAGACCCTGTCTTTGCAGTGGTGTTTAATAATCAGTTTAAAAAATAAAGTGACATCCTATATTATAGTAAGATTATTTAAATATTGCTATTGCATCTGCTGTAGATGCTTACAGTATAGTTAGGGGCCCCATATACCTTCTAGTTAATATCCCAAGAGATATTTGAGAAATAATATATTAATCTTTTATTTTCATAAAAAAATTTTCATCCATTTTCTCCATGAAATATAATTTAAATAGTTTTATTACTTGTGGGATTTTAGTTTTCTCAATAAAAGGCATTTTTCCTGCTGTCTCTAAAAATAAAAGCCAAAGAAATTTTCTCAATTCCTAGTTGAGAACACCTAAGATGACAATATCAAATGAAAATGATATATTTGAAGTCAATATACATTTTTTGTGTGCCCTGAAAAAACATTTCCTTTCAGAACTGTATTCTGCTTAGAAAGCAAAAATTTTCAAATTTGTTTTGTATACCTTCTTATTTTGCTTTGTTTTACACAGCTGTATTTTGTAGGGGGACTCTCAAAATAATACAGTTTAGATTAGGATAATACTGTTTAGATTAGGATATCATAATCTTCAACCTGATCATCATATTTTGTGTATGAAGAAAAAGAATCTGGGTTAAGTTATATTTCCAAGGTTATACTATAGAAAATATTAGAATTAATATTTTCATTAAAATATGGTGCAAGTCTATCAAAGTTATTTGAAAGTATCATCTAAATAGGGTACAATATCTATTTCTGACCTTATTCTTAACCAGAGATATGTTATTCTCTTACACACACACATACCCGTTCTGTCTTTTGAATAATATTCTAAATTGTTTCAGATAATAGTATTCCATGACTTGGTGTTGATCATATTCTGTATATACACTTAAGGTTCTTAAACCAGTAATAACAATCAATGGTAGTCTGGAAGGAAATACAACAAAACTGTTGTCCCTTATTCTATATATATTTTTCATTTTTATTTTTTTATTTTGTACAATATATCTGTATAACTTTGGTAGTTAGGAAAATACGTTCTAATTTCTTTAGTAGGATATCCATATTTAGTAGTCAGTGGGTGGCCTTCAGGGGATCCTGAAGCCTGTGGAATTTTGGATAGAACTATATGTATGTTTTCAGTGAAAAGTTCAGAGTATTTGCCAGGTTTTCAAAAACAGTTGAGTAACATTGCTAGTGAATGTTTGTGTCTAAAGGACAAGCCTTGTTAGACACCCAAGTATGTGACTTATGAAGAAAGTTTTTAATGAATACACTGATCTGTTAACTCCTACTGATATTTTTCCAAGGCTAGTTTATTATAAGTGACCATTAGACTGATAGAACAAATTAGAGCCTAATTGCTTTTAGTTTAGAACTTGCATTCTGTCCGTCTCTGTGCTCAAGTGTTGATTGGATTTCTCCACAGAGTAGTTGCTTTTTTTGCTACTTAGTGGTTACTGTGTGTCAGGGACTGCTAAGTAAAAATACTTAGCATGATACCATAGTAAGTATTTTTGACATGTTATCTCATTTAATGTTCACAGCAGTTGTATAGATACTATCAATAGCCTCAGTTTATAGAGAAGAAAATTGAAAGCCTGGAGAGATTAACTTTTTCGGGTCACATAGCCATTAAGTGGTAGAACTAGGATTCAAATCTAGCTTTCTAAGTGGAGCCTGGGCTCTCAATTGATATGCAGGTATAGAGAGTAACCCTGGAAAACTTGAAGGATAAGATAAGGGAAAATTTCATGTTGTATGAAGATGTGAATACATAAATTTGATTTCCTTTGAACTTAAGTATTAATAGCAATGGGTCATCCTCATTATAAAACCATCTTTTAAAGCACTTGCCAAAAAATAAATTTGGTAAGTTGCTTACTGTCTAAAATCATTTATTGTATTGTAAAATAACCTCCATTCAAATTTAATGCTTATAATTATAAGCAAGTATATATGTATTAGAAAAGTTTTAGTACTTACTAGAATAGTATTGTACTAACTGTAACCATTAAGGAATTCACCCTTTAATATTTAGGATTTATAAATAGCAAACACTGGAAGCAGTTTAAAAAGTTACTTCAAGCCGCAAATGTTTCTTGGGATAGGGACATGAATCACATGTAAAACCCCCTACTAAGCCACATCACATTTGCCCTTAGTTGTGAATAATTCTATAAAGAAACCTCTTTTATGTCTACTTTTAAAACATTTTTGCAGCAAAATTTATTTGGGGGGGGATGGATTTTATTGAGCACCTACTTCGTGCAAATCCTTTTCATTCGTTTAATTTTATCCTCAGATGAGCTCCAAACCTTATAACCTTTTCCCTATTTTTAAGTGTTTATAATAAAGTTCCTGAGTCTAAATATGGCTTAAAGGTAAATCTACAATAAAAGTACTGCTTAAAACAAAAACAAGTAAAACTATAAGATTTTTTTTTCTTCAGTTAAATTGAAGTAGACTGCAGGTCAAGTATAAACTTGATTGAAAATATACAAACAATAGGTCATCAGAATATGAGAATCCTGTATTAAAAGTCCCCTTTCAGATAATATATTTGTACCCCAGCTTTTTTAGTAGTAATATATGTACCCTTTCAAAATTAAGCTATGGAAGTTTGGGAAATAGAATAAGAACAGTTACACCTAATCCATGTTTTAGCACAATTGCTGTCTCAGTGTTTACATATTCCCTTCCAGACTTTGAGCACATATGCATGGATATTAATAGTTGCAATCATGGTTAAGTAGCTTTTAAATAGTTTTTAGTGTTCCAGATATTTGTCCATTTGTACAAAGCTTATACTGATATATATAAGTTTTGAATTTTGGACTGATATTTCGACAACTGTGAAACTGTCCTTTCCAGTTTTTCTTCCTACCTCTCTGGTTGTTTCTTCTCAGTCCCCTTGGCAGACTTTTCCTTTCTTTTTGTCCTTTCAGGTATTATTGGTGTACTCAGGATGGTGTCCAGACCCACTCTTCACATTCTTTATCATGCTAAGAGCATATAGATGGCTTTGGATGTCCTCTGTATGCTGTAGGAAGCCATGTATATGCACCTGGCACTCAAACTCATACCTGTGCATCTGTCCTTACGTTCAAATTTCCCTGATTTTTCACAGCCAACTTTCATAGCTATCTCCTCTTTCATAACCAGTTAATGACAAAGTGCTGCCATGTCTACCTCCTGAGTATTTCTTCAGCATATTCATCTCTCTCATCATCTATTCAGGGCACAGTCCTTTATTAATTGGAATTGCAACAAACTTCTAACTGGCGTTCATTATTTGAGTTTTCCTGCTGTTCTTTTTACTTGGAACATTTGTGTGTGTGTATCCTTTTCTTCTCCACCCAACTGTGGCACTTCCTCTACTAAACATTTTTCCTTGACCCTAGATCTTGATTATATGCTCCCAAAACACCCTCTATAATCTTGCCCTGTCTGAGCATTTATCACATCTCTGACTTGTCTGTCTCTTTCATTAAATTGTAAACTCTGGGATTATGTTTATTTGATAGTGTATTTCCTTAAAAAGCAAGAGTCAGCTGTAAAAAGTAAGTCACCTAACTCCTAAGTCAATATTCTTTGAGTATTTTATGACATTCAGATTTAGGCCGCTATACCTAACTAATACAGATTACATAGTTAACGTATTAAGTGCCTACCATGTGCCAGACATTCATGTGTTATCTCACTGAATCCTAGCATCTGGTCCTATTATTATCCTTTGAAGAGGCTAAATAACTTGTGTGAGGTCATATCATAAAAATGATGGAGTTGGGATTCAAACCTGGGTATGACTCCAGAGCCAAAGCCCTTTTATTTGATACCACCTCTGAGTTTATCCTCTGAGTCTAGAATTATAAATCTGAGTTGGAGGGGAATTTAATGGTCATTTGTTCCAACCACTTGTCTCATACTTGAATCATGTCTGCAACACACCTTCCAAGTTGTCATCTAGCCTTTGAACACCTCCAGTGATGTTTATCTTAGCATCCTGGCCTTCTTTCTTTTTCCATTTCATGTTTAAACCTTTTATAAGCCCTTCCTGTACAGCAGAGAATCTAAAATGTGAAGCAGAAAAATATCTTGCCATCACTTAAAGATTTAGGAAAGAGATTAGGTTCATGTGAAAATGTAAGCTGCAGTACAGTCTATGGAAACATTGAACCGAGCATATTCTCTAGTTAGTTCTGTTAGTTTTCATATCTGCTATAATCAAGAATATGGGTTCTAGTTCATGGCCTTAAGTCATCGGTTTTAGTTCTAAAGCTCTTTTTCAAAATGGATAAGGAGACATTGCTTAACATCTTAGAGATCGCAAGGATGTTTCCCCTCTTCGAAATTATTGATTCTAGTGATGATGTAAGAGTTTCATGGGACTGCTTTATATGTGCTTTGATCCACCAGTGTAAAAAGAGTGAAGTACATCTGAATTTCTTCAGAATCCTGGATCTAGTTCACTTAGAACTTTTACTTGTTCATGACACATGCTCAAAGGCATGACAGTTTGAGTTGTCTTCTTTCTCTGACTTGACCAAACCGGCAAGTCTTTGGTCTCCTCTTTCCACTTTCAGGATAGCTGTTGGTTTCTTTTACTTTTTCCCTAGATTCAGTTCTGTCTGTCTATAGAGAATGATATTGGGGAATACCCCATAGATGGATATTTATGAAGTGTGATTATACAATTAAGGCTTCACTAGATTTACAAAAAGATTTTCCCCTGAATCCATGATTCTAATGTCAAAAGACGTTTGTCAAGATTTTTATCCAAAAGATCATTGAGTTTTTAAAGTCTGCTTTATTTTCCACAAGGTCTACTATGACTTTGTCATCACCATGTTCCATACATGGAACTGCTAAGTTTCAGTGGCATAATTTTGTCAGAAGTAACCTGAAAATCCATAGAGCTCTGACTTTTCTTTTCCTCAAACTTAGACAGTTTCTCTACTTACTTCAGTTGCCTATATTATATTAAAAAATGTTATACTTTCTTCCTTCTCAGTGAGAAACAGTCAATCAGATGCTTTCATCACAAAAAGGTTTATTGGCTTTTTATTTAAGCTGAGTTTGTCAGGGAGAGGAAAAAACAAATTCTCAGGAGGTCTTCCCATTTTCACTGTGTTCCAGTGATACCCTTAATTAGTTTCTAATAGTTTAAGTAGCCGGTTAATTTCTGAACTCTTTTTCCTGGCACAGTAAACTCAACTTGACATAAGTTCATGTTGAATTTATAAAATATAATTAGATAATATATTAAATACTGTATGTTTTATTCCATCTTTTTCTTCAATTAAATGTTCAGTATCAGTTATATGCAGAGTGTTGCAATAAGTAGACCCTTGAGATGGACACAATTCCTGCCTTTAAGGTTTAATTCAAGGGAGAAGAACATTCAGTGAAAACAACAAAAACAATTATTTATGGAAGAGTCAGAGGGATGGGGCCTACCGGCAAGAAATGAAGAGAGCAAAGATTATGTTGGTAAAGCATCCCATTTCATTTCATTCTTATCTCTAGAATCTAAATTGATTTAACAAATTTCAAGTCATGATGTAAGTCTAGAAATCATCATAAAATTTTTACATAAATTGATGCCTACAAACTATTGTAAAGTTCTGCCATTAACCATGTCTATCTTACAGAATTGTTATTGCCTGGAATAATTCCAGGATGTGGATCTAGATTGAAATGAGAAGAAGTAGGGAATTCCTTGGTGGTCCACTAGTTAGGACTTGGTGCTTTCACTGCCGGGGGCCCGGGTTCAATCCCTGGTTAGGGAACTAAGATCCCTCAAGCCAAGTGGCCAAAAAAAAAAAAAAGAAAGAAGTGAGAAAAAGTAGTTAGCTGTTAAAAACTTTTTGCCACTGAAAATGTACATATCTGAGTACAGTTCTTGAGTAAAAAAACCTTGTAACCCTTTAGATTTTATAATACTGCTACTTTATATTTTTCTTTATTGTCCTATACCAGAATTGCTTTTTGACTTAGGTAATTCTAAAGCAGTGATTCTCAACTAGAGTAAATGTGGTTTAGAAGCAAAACAACACTTTATCCCTCTCCTTTGAGTTGTTTTTAGTAATATTTATTGTTGTAATGTCATGTAACACTAAAGAAAGGCATGAGATAGTTTTAGCTAAACAGTTTTTTGGAAGTTTTTATGTTGAATTAAACCAATTCAGTTATATCTCAGTGGCCTTTGGAAAAATTTCCCCCAGTAAGTTAAGATTATTTATATTCTGAACAATGAAATTTTGAGATTCTATCGAGGATCAATAAGAATTTTACTAATGTTCAATCCACATAATGCTGTGCTTAATAAATATCGATGTAAGTTTAAATCTCAAGTCAAACCATTTTTATTAGCATATATTTTGTGACTGCATTGAATCTTTAACATTTGATTGAGTACAAAGAAATCAAGTAAATTTAAAGCATAACTAGGATTATTTCTTTATTTGGGTGAGACATAAATACAAAGGTTGTTTCCTAATACTAATCATAATTTTTATTTGTACATCACTGCTTCATTTGTAATCCAATATACACTGGGATAGTAGACCTTATATAGTGTCAAAATCCAAATTGATCCAAACAATTGAAGGAACAAAAATTTTTTAAGTGTCTACTATTGTAAAAAGTCTCATATAATCCTCACAGTAATCCTTTAAGGTAGTACAACCATGACCTCATTTTACAGATGAGGAAACTGGTTTCAGTATGTTAACTTGGTAGGATCACCTCATTAGTAAGTAGTGGAGTTGGGATTTTAAAACCAGCTTGTCTAATTCTAAAGCCTGTATTCTTAAACCACTTTATTACTCTGAGAATTCAGCGTTTTGTTTCGGCAGCTGCTGAGAGGTAAGCTGTCTCACCCCCACAGTGAAGTGGAGAGCAGAAGAGAGTTAGGCCAAGTGGTAGTAAAGTGATAACCTAGACAGTTTTAACTCTTTAGGGCATTTCTTCACAGTACTTTTCTTGTATTTGTTGAAGATCAGCAATTTAATTCTTTGCTCAAACCCAAACCAACCTAAATTTTTAAAACATCGCAAAACATTCATTGATTTATTAAAAGTAAAATAGACCAGATTTTTTCCCTGATAGAATATTCTCTTCATTTTTTAAAAAATATTTTATTTATTTTTGGCCGCATAGGGTCTTAGTTGCGGCATGCAGGATCTTTCACTGTGGCATGCAGGCTTCTCTCTAGTTCTTCTCTCCAGTTGTGGCGTGCGCACAGGCCTAGTTGCCCCATGGCATGTGGGATCTTAGTTCCCTGACCAGGGATCGAACCTGAGTCCCCTACATTGGAAGGCAGATTCTTTACCACTGAACCACCAGGGAAGTCCGTATTCTCTTCATTTTATTGAAGGGTAATGACCGTGCTTTGGTGCTGTCCCTTAATGAAGCAACTATCTCTTTAAAAAACCTCATGATACTTTTATTCTTCTGGGTTTATCCCTATTTCGAAACAGTTCCTTGATAACCTCCATTTTCATTTATTACTATCCTTGGACTTTGGGGACAGATTAGGAAGGGACATAAGGTGGCAAAGAAAGATTAATTATTAACCTAGGAACAAAAGCTGGGTTTTAGTCAGATAACTCTAGTGGCTAAAATATATTGTCCATAGAATTATGTTTTTTCTGTAAAGCTATTTTAAATAGTATCTCTGCATCTTCAAGAAATGGACATAAATGAAGAGATTAGCTATAACATGAGCAAAAATTACCTCTGTGCTCTTCACTGGTATTTGGCATTTAATATTCAAGAGGATAGTCTCATTTTGACTCATTTGGTTAGGCCTCATCGTGGAAATGGGATTGAGAGGATTTGTTCAAGAATACCTGCTGAGTTGGAAAAAAATAGTACGTGGAATGCTTGAGAAAGAAGAGGCAAATGTGAGGCCATTCAGCAAAAGAAATAATTAGCTTTCCCAAGAAAGGGCAGTTTCTTCCCATCCCATCTTCTACAACTCTTTACCTGCTAGTCTCCTCCAGTGCTTTGGCCCTTATTTGTCTTCACTCTTTAACCAAACTCATCTCTCACAATTTGAGCTACCTACCACATTCTGATAACTCTCAAATCTAGACTTGTCACCAGAGATTACTCTAGAGTTCTAGATGCCTATTTCTAGCAACCTTTCCTTATTTCTCAACCTTCTTTCTTTATTTCTCCACCATGATCTATATCCCAGATGTCTCAAAATTCAAAAGTCCCAAATGTAACTTCAAATTTCTCATTTTCATCTCAGGTTTCTCTGCCACTCACTCCCCATCCCTCAAAAAATCTAACCATCTTCCTGTGACACATTAACTATTTCCCCACTCCTTAGTTGCTCCATGCTAAAAACTGCAGTCATCCTTGGCATTTTCTTTGTTATAGATGAGTCTCTTTCATTTATCATCCCTCTGATTTCTCACAGACTCTCTGTGCTTCAGTTATAAAAACGTTCATTTTCCCTTGCTTAATCCCTGTGACCAAGCATTTGGCAGTGTCCTGCTATCCCTTATTCCCCTTTGCTTGCTTAGGTAACTTTTTTAAGACCTGTCTTGAGTGTTACTGTCGTTCCTTCTCACTAACCCTGCCCCCCCCCCACACACACACATACACAAAACACCACATTTGAGTGGTTACAGTAAGTTTCATAAAAAGTCTCTAAAACTAATGATGAAAGAAAAAAAGCCCAATGAGAATAACTTACCTCCGGACACAGCAAATCTGAGGTGAGGCCAGGTTGCAATGTGTATTTGCTAATTCCACATCTAGTGATTTTCCCACTGGTGGACACTATCTAACTTCATGTTCTTCCACCCAGTATTTGTTGAGTATTGGGCATGTGCAGAGGCGACCGATTGGAACTTTTTTTTTTTTTTAACAAAGGTGTCACCTAGAAAGGTAAATGTTACTGAGATTTGGCTATTAGGAAATAAGAGGCAAAAGTTTGTTTAGGATTTATGACCTGTTACCTCCAAAGGAATTTGGATTACCTAGGTATATGGATTAGATGTTAATATTAGGCAGCAAGAACATATGGCAAGTGTAGTTTCAGACTGAAAATGAAGAATGAGATTAAGGAATGTTTCCCCGATTATTTATTGAGTTTAGTTAAAATAATAGCATTACCCATGTTTATTAAATACCAAGGAGTGCTTGGAAAAAGTCAGTTTTGCCATTAAGTGTAGGAAGTGGCTTTGATCTAATACAGCTACCTCATGTTACAGCTAAAAAAAAAAAAAAAAAAAAATTTAAAAAAAAGGGGCCCCAGAGTAGCGAGTGATATATTTAGGACTCAGATTCCAAGTATACAGTTTTTGAGTCCAAGTATCTGTGGCATTCTTTATTAAATGGCTGCCAGCCTCATGATAGATGTTTGTATGGCCAGTAGAGCTTTGTCTGGTAGGAGATAGATGCAACTGTTAAAACATAGCCTGTGTGGTTAGTGCCATAAGTGTAGTGTGGAACATGACTTACTATTACTACTTCTGGAAGGGTTAGAGAAGCCTTTACAGAAGAGAAAGTATTTGAGCTGAAATCTATAAAAGAATGGTAGAGTTTCTACAGTACTTAGAGAGTGAGAAACAGTATGAACAAAGAGAGTAAAAGTAAACCATGGAGGGTCTTAAAGGAGTTTAGGCTATCCAGTTCAAAAGTTGAGCAGGCCTTTGGAACTGGGAGGAAGTGGGGTGGGATAATGTAAAGGTTAGCATTAGAAATTTATACTAAACTAGTTCCTGATTTTTCCCCCCTTTGCCCCATTTGTATGTCATTGCTGAAGAATTCTGAGTTACTTTAGAAATGTTAGATGAATTTAGCTACGTAGGTTGTTTTTATAATAGGCCCACTGCCAAGTGAAAATTTATTCAGTGCTTGTTGGTCTCTGAAATGAAATGCAAATCTTAAGAGCTTTACGTTTTTGTTTTTATTTCCCTTGACATTCTTTTTTTTTCTTTTTGAATTTTATTTTACTTATTTTTTTATACAGCAGGTTCTTATTAGTCATCCATTTTATACACATCAGTGTATACATGTCAATCACAATCGCCCAATTCATCCCACCACCACCACCACCCCCCGCTGCTTTCCCCCCTTGGTGTCCTTTGACATTCTTTTTTATTATGTTCTTTCTCCAGTTTTGTTCATTTTCATATACTTACACCATGAACATTTCCTTAGGTGGTGAAAGTGCTGTGATTTCCTCATAGTCAAAGGGAAAGAATACTATATTGTTAACCTTTTAAAGGACAACTGATCTTAACTACAAAATGGCTGTTAAACATAGTCCTTTCCCTGGAAGACTTTTTCTTAATCTTTATCCTTTTCCTAACAGCTGGAGAAATTTGAACTCATGTGTTTTTAATGTCTTCATTCACATTAAGGATCTTCATTGAATTTTTCTCTTCTATTAAACTTTTGTACTTTGTAAGACAGATAGTCCTTAAAATCAGTGTTGAAAACCATAGATCTTTTACTAAAGTATACAGTAATTTAATCACTAAATTCTGATGTTTTTATTTATTTATTTTTAATTTTATTTTATGGCTGTGCCCCGTGGCATGTGAGTTCTTAATTCCCTGACCAGGAATCAAACCCTCGCCCCCTGCATTGGAAGGGTGGAGTCTTAACCACTGTACCATCAGGGAGGTCCCATAAATTCTGATGATTTTAGAAGTTGGTTAACCATCAGCTTCTATCCCAGCAGACAAAGGAGTGGTTTTAGAATATCTAGAATGAATATATGAAACTATCAATACATCCACTATATTACTTTTCAGTATAACTATGTTATTTAGGTTTTCGTCAGTTATTCTGAACTAGACATCAGTTGGCAAAATTCCTTTCTAATCCCTATCCTTTTTTTTTAATCTCAGGTACCAGTGTACATCTCAGTCTAGATAATTGTCAGTCATAATACTGTTTTCCCAGTCTCCAGGAAGTAAATTAAAGTAGCCAAGACTATAGTGTCAAATTTTTAATTTAGACTTAAGCCCCTTGGTTATGTATCCTTCACTCCCCCATAATTATGCTATCATCAAATTGCCTGTTGCTGCTATGTAAACAGTAAAATGAAATCTCTTTCAAAGAGAGTCTGCTCTAAATGTAAGCACTCCAACATTGGGGAAAATGCCACCCTCCTCCTACCCCTTTCTCACACTGTTTTCTTTTGCAGTCTGACTCAGAAGAAGGAAATAACTTTTTCATTGTGTCAAACCTTGTCTAATGTTAGTCTAATAAGAAATAACTAACTAATGTATAAGCTCATTTATCTTAAGTAGATATGATTCCATGTTCTTATTCCATTTAAGTATTTAACTTAGGATAATAGAGTATTAAACAAACTTCCTTAGTTTATTGGACTAAGTTTGGCCTGTAGTGGTAAAATTGCTGCTGTTTTACTTTTGTGTAAGTCTCCAGTCTTTCCAGACTAAATTTTTACATCTTCCATCTTGACTGTTTTAACAGAAAAAAAAAATGTTTAGTTTGGCTAGTTTTTAAGTTGTTTCCTTGGAGTAGCTCTTCAAGAAAAAAAAAAAAAAAAACATAATTATATCAGAATTTTACTACCAAATACTAAAATAATTCTGCCAAAATATCATAACTTTGAAGTGTAAAGAGATCTGGAAGAAGAAGGTAAAGTTAGTATTAATCTTACCTGTACCTTCTTTGGAATTCATTTTTAATACAACATTGTGTAAGGTTATGTAGCCTATTGTATCTTAGATATTTATTGGAGAGACTTTTACTATTTACTTACTAGCATCACTTTGAACAAAAATAACTATACTGGGATTATATGGTATAAACATTATTTATACCATATTTTTAAGTGATTTTAATTCACCCTAAGCCAAGGAAGTAAATTTTACAAATCAGAAATGTTATTTATATTGATTGTTTTTTTGTATGTTAAACATAGTACCTAATCTTTCAGAAGGAAATAGTTCCAAATACAAGTGGAGCTGTTGGTCCTCTTCCCTTTCTTCCTTTCTTGTTTCCTGTCTGCCATTTGTTCATGTCTTGAGTTCACACTGTACAGGGAAATAACTCCTTCATGAGTCATTTTCATTTTGGAATGTGTTTTTCAGTATTCTTCACAGTGTAGAGAAAGTAGTCTTCTATCCCTGTTCCCCTTCTGCCTGCCTTCCAGATAAACACTTACCTAAACAGATAAGCACTTTCTTAGTGTGTGTGTGTCCTTCTAGTCTCTTTATTGTATATACAAGCAAATACAATGTGTATTATCTCCCTCTTCACACAAATGATAATATACACACATCTGTACCTTTATCTTTAAGGATCTTCAAGATACATTGCTTCCATCTCAGTACACAGAAAAGCATCCTTGTGGTTTTTTTTTAATAACTGGCTAGTATTAAATTGAATGGATGACTATACTGTGATTTATTTAACCCCTTCCCTATTGCTAATCAAAAGCCTGCCGTTATAAAGTGTTGTAATGAGTAGTTTTGTAAATACATTATTTCCTATGTATGCAAAAATATCTATAGGATAAATTACTATAGATATTTTTGCATACATAGGAAACTGTATACATGTATTTTTGCATACATAGGAAACTTGTAGGATTGCTGGCTCAAAGAATGTGTTGTGTATAAAATTTATTAGATATAACCAAATTGCTCTCTATACGTGTTATACCATTATACCACTTTGTACCAGCACTGTAAGAGAAGAGAAGGCCCATTTTCCCACAGCCTCACTGACTGTGTATTAAATTTTAGTATGTTTGCCAGTCTGTTAGGGAAATAATATCACATTATAGTTTTAATCTCTATTTTTATTATGAATGAGATGTTGAGTACTTTTTCATGTCTTGTGAATGTTCGTGTGAATTCTACCCATCTTTCTATTTGGGCTTCTTGTCTTACAGATTCCTAGAAGTACTTTATATTTTAGGGAAATTATTAAAGAAGCTTTTAAAAAACTATATTTTGAGGCATATAGTTAGAAAGTCCTCTCCTACTCCTCTCCAAAATAGTAAAGAAATTCTTCCTAAATAGGCCTTTTTAAGGTCATTAATACAGATGATATGGTTGACTCTGGACAAAGGGGGTCTGAGGTAGGAGAGGGACTTTGTATTGATGGTATACTTTTTTGTGTATACTCTCTGAATTTATTCTTTACCATGTATATGTATATTTTTAAAAACTTTTATTTTGAGTAATTATAGATTAATAAGTTGCAAAAAAAAAAAGTGCAGGGAGGTCTCAGGTACCCCTTTACCTAGTTCTCCCCCAGTGATAACATCTTGCATGGCTATAGTATAATACCTGAAGCCAGGAAATTGACACTGGTATAAGCCACAGGTATAATCCTTTTTTCCTCTTTTTAAATATTCTTTTCTGGTCAGGATTTTGACCTGAAATTAATTAAATGAATGTGAAATATGCTGAGGGCATTGGTGAGCAAAGTTTTTATAGATGATAAAAACAAATATCAATCTTCATATAAGTATTTAGCTCAGTTTTTTGTTTTTTGGGTTTTGTTTGTTTGTTTGTTTTTGCGGTATGCGGGCCTCTCACTGTTGTGGCCTCTCCCGTTGTGGAGCGCACGCTCCGGACGCGCAGGCTCAGCGGCCATGGCTCACGGACCTAGCCGCTCCGCGGCATGTGGGATCTTCCCGGACCGGGGCACGAACCCATGTCCCCTGCATCGGCAGGCGGACTCTCAACAACTGCACCACCAGGGAAGCCCTTTAGCTCAGTTTTTAGTAGTTCCTTGGTAAAAAGCTTTTTTCACAGTAAGATTGGTTACTTGAGAAAATAATATTTAGTTTTGTGAGTAGCCATTTTCCTTGCTTGTTTAGCATGAATAATAGCTTTTATCATCTACAAAAATCACTTATTTTGTGTTACTGATAATAAAAATCTCCATGGGGCCTTTTTGTGAGTTTTTTAACTCATGAAATTAAACAGGTTGTTTTTACATTGGTAGAACTTATGGTTAATAATTAGAATATGTACAATTTTGAGTTCTTAGCTTAATTTACTGTTAACTTTGTCTAATAGTTTTATTCTTAACCACAGAGGTTTGCATTTGGCCAGAGATTGTCTACATGAATTTTATCTATTTAGGCTCTTTTTTGGAAGTAGGATTGTTATTTGCCCTTAAATTGTGTTAAAGTGTAAATGTTCTTTAAATTCGTCTTACAGAAGGGTGATGGGTTTTTTTTTCTTTTTAACCTTGATAGGCTTGCTGAGCTGTAGATTCATTAGATTTATTTTTTTGCAATCAGTGACTTAACAGTTTCTTTCTAAAAAGCAAAACATACATTTCTTAGAGAAGAGGCAAAATGTTGCCCAGATTAGAATTAAAGCATTTTTAGCACTAATGATGTTATAGAGCTTATTGCAGTGGGGCAAGGGGATTAAGGTTGTAGGTGATTTACTGGAAACAGTACCTGATTCCTGAGGACTGGCCTCCAAGAAAGATTGTAGCTTCAACTTGTAAGTTTAAGAAGAATTGATTTTACCTGGTTTGGGTAAGGGGGCTTTAACATAAGTATTGATATACGAGATTTGCCAACTCAAATAAGTTCTCATCACAAAACATTTTATTTTGTAATTTGGGGAATTCCTGTAGTGGATTTTTAATTGTGTTGTGATTCAACAGAGAAAGTTAGGAGGGTCTTGGAGTAAAGCAAGGTAAATTTTTTTAATAATATTCTGCATATAGATCCATATAATCTTAAGATATCTTCATCTTTCTAACAAACCAAAAGAACCTTTTAGTCCTTAGCAAATAGGTGAACTATACTGGCTGTCTAAAGATCACTGAGCAAGTCCCTTTTCTAAGAAGTGACCTCCCTTGTTTTCAGAGCTGAACCTCTTCTAGGAATATGCTAGATAAGATAAATGGCATATTATGAACATAGTTTAATCTTTGGATCCACAGTTATGGTTTGACAACTAACATTTGGTACTTGGTTAAAGCACTTTTCACAATGTACACAACGCTGGATTTCTTTTAGGCCATTATAGATAGTTGCTTTCTTCCTTTCACAATCTGACTGTTATGATAGGAAAAGCATATGTTTTGACATTAATTAGGTTAGGTTTTAATCCTCTCCCTAGGGTTGTGTCTGAATAAGTTACTTGGCTTCAGTTTCCTCAGCTGTAAAGTGAGAGTGTTGCTCAGGCTTGTAGTAAGGACTCACTTAAACAGCGTGTGCTGCCATGAAGTGGGCAGTCATTTGTGTTCTTTTCCTCTACCCTGTTGCTTTGTTAATAAGCATTTGTGGGATTTCCCTGGCGGTCCAGTGGTTAAGACTCAGTGCTTCCACTGCAGGGGGCACAGGTTGGATCCCTGGTCAGGGAACTAAGATCCCACATGCTGTGTGGTTGTGGCCAATAAATAAATTTAAAAAAATTTTTTTAAATAAGCATTTGTATTGAGAAAGGAGAAGAAAGACAACGTAGCCAAAATGTAATAGAGAAGAAATTTGCACTATTTTTATCTTAAACAGTAGCCATGATGTCTCTGTACACATTAATAAAGAAAAAAGTTGATTTCTCATAAAAAAATTTTCTTAAATGTGAGATCAAGTTAGCCTAACTGTGTCACTGGTTTTAAGTTTTAGAGAGGCAAGACGGGATGATTTGCAGAGTCATTGAGCTGAGAGCATGGATGAAACAGTTAGCCTATTAAGAAGGATGCGGGCTTCCCTGGTGGCGCAGTGGTTTTGAGAGTCCGCCTGCCGATGCAGGGGACACGGGTTCGTGCCCCGGTCCGGGAAGATCCCACATGCCGCGGAGGGGCTGGGCCCGTGAGCCATGGCCGCTGAGCCTGCTCATCCGAAGCCTGTGCTCCGCAACGGGAGAGGCCGCAACAGTGAGAGGCCCGCGTACCGCAAAAAAAAAAAAAAAAAGAAGGCTGCAAATGTAAGAACCTTGTGATGCCGCAGCAGAGGTTCCTATCTGGCCTCTTGTCTTCTCAGTGAGGTTGCAAGTAATCTATTGTGATAAGAGTAAGCAGGCCTGGGAAGAAAAGCTGTGGTGGGGAGCCAGTTGGGATGAACTAAAAGATGAACAGCATGGAAATCAAATCTAGCTTGGTGTGCCATTGATACTTTTAAGTTTTACTTTTCTTATGAATGTGATTGTAATTTACTTTATTTAAACACTAAATTCAAGCTCATTTGGTTCTTTTGGGAGCCGCAGTTCCGGTAAATGAAAATTCATTATATAAAAAGTGATTTAGTCATTCTTTTTTTCCCATAGTTCTGTATTTCTGTCCGTTCCCTCCATACCCACAGTTTTTTATTCATCTAGTAAATGCTAATCCAGTTATGATTTTATTCTAAAAGAGAGACCCATAGTAACAGAATTATCCCTTTTTATATAGCCCTATGTAGTTTAACAGAATAGTTACAAAGTCTTAGGAAGCCTTCCCTTAAGGAACTTAAGTTCAGAAACTGGTTAATCATCTAGTTATAGCGTGGTGAATACAATAATAAGAAAGAAAACAAGGCCTAATACTGTAACATTAGGTCAGGGAAACAAGTGAAAGGAAATTATTCATTCTGCTTCAACTGATCATTCTCATTTTAAAAGAGCATAAAGCCCAAACCACTATGTTGACTTTGAACACAATGGAAAATTTGTTTCCCTCATTGAAACAATATTCTTAAACCATGTTCTGAGATCTTGAAATAGAATACACTCTTATTTGTTTATATTTAAAACTACCATATTGGTATCTTTATTAAAAATCAGGCTATTTAAGGCAGTGGTTCTCAAACTTTAGTTTCTTTCAAATCACCTGGAGGAGTTATTAAAATAGATTTCTTGGGTCCCACCTCAAAAGTATCTAATTCAGTAGGTCTGAGTGGACCCGAATATTTACATTTCTAACAGGTACCCAGATGATGCTGATGGCTCCTGGTCCAGGGACCACACATGGAGAGCTACTGATTTATTCAAACTCAGAAAAATGTAATGGCTTTCTAACATGAACCAGTAATCGTTTCTAATCCAATTACTATCATATTGACTCTTTCAGTATGCATTTGAGCTCCTATGTGCCAAGCACTGTTCACTTCTTCACAGAGGTGAAGAAGATAAGCCACCTCCCTCAAGGAGCTCAGTCTAATAGAGTTAACAGTGGTAGTATTATTTAAACTCACTTAATCCTCACAGGAGTTTTGTGGATTGGGGTATATAATCCTTATTTTAGGTAAAAAAAAAAAAAAATGAGGTCTAGAAAGGTAAAATAATTTCCTAGAATTCACAGTGATTACATGAAGGAGCCAGAATTTCCTGGTTATGCACTATAAAAAGTTTGTGATGATTTTAGTGGGCCACAGAAGGGATGGAATATTTGGTTCTACCTTAGGAAATCAGAAGGTGTTGCAGAAGAGGTGGCACTGAGCATCTTAAGGAACAAGTTAAAGATAGCCAGATGAATTGGAACTGTGAGCATTTCCAGCTGAGGGAGCAGTTTCTGCAAAGCCATGGAAACCTGAGAGAACGTATGTTCCACAGACTGCAAATAGCTATGTAAGACCATAACACAATATACCACATGGGGTATGAGAGGAAAGGAGACCATAGAAAGCTGAGGTCAAGGTCGTAAAGGGTTTTGTATACAAGGCTAAGAAATTTTTTTTAAGTAGAGTTAGGTTTTTTTTATTATTACTCTTCTAATTTTCATCTCTAAGCCAGTGGTTCTCAAAGTATGATTTGTCTGGCAGCAGAATTGGCATCACCTGGAAACTTGTTAGAAATGCAAGTTCCTGGGCCTGACCCCAGACCTACTGAATCTGAAAGGTGGAGCCCAGCAATCTGTGTTTTAATAAAACATCTAGATGACTCTGGTACATGCTAAAGTTTGAGAACCTCTGCAGTGGGTTGTAGGATTCTTGATAACAGCCTTCAGAGTGGCCAAAGGTGACTATAGTGATAGTAATTGTATCTGTGACTGATTTGATTCTGTTAAAGTACAGTGTTTAACAAAATTGGAATAGTAATACCTTTTAAGGGAAACATATCTTCAACATGATCCATTTATACTTTGCAAACCTGTTCCTCCGTAGCAGTAAAAGAGATCTGAGTCAGGACTAGAGGTTATTATATCAGCAAAGAATAGGATGCTAATTATTGTTCCTTAGCTGAGGGAATGGTTTGGAAACTGACCAGGTTTTGTTTTAATTATCAAAAAAGAAGAAGAAATAAACCTTTTTTAAAGGTTTTTGAGGTTTATTTGGGTTTTTTGTTTTGTTTGCTCATTAATATGTAAAACTGGTGTTAAAGTTAGCATTTAAGATATCCTATTTAAAACTGATGTGTTAAAAGAATTGAATGTATTTAAGTCATGAAATGACTAAAACTATTTCATTTTTTCCTTGACATAGAAGTAAAAAATAAAGTAGAATCTAGGATTCTCAGGCAAATTCTAATCTAAATGCCTATCACTATCTTTTTTGCCAAATCATGACCAGTGTTTGGTGAATTTATCTATGTGGTGTCTGAATTGAACTTTACATTAAAGTTTATATAGTTCTGTAGTTTTTAGTTACATGAAGCCATACTTTGCTGTCTACAAGCATTTAAAGCCTAACATATATAAGTATTTATTAATGATCTATATATCCTTTCCAGTTATTAGGTATACATAAGCCCCTTTTCATCTTAGCAACAGCAGCAAGAAGTGAAGTAGTATGCTGTAATTAATGTGCTTAATGCACAGATAAACAAGCTTAGTGTTTTCCACGCATTGACTCAGGATTTAAAAGTTCAAAGTCCACTGAGGCATTGACACCAGCCCCTTCATTTTACAGATGAGGAAACTGAGGTCCAGGGAAGTTAAATAGTTGATTACTGATGGTCATATAGGTAGTTAGTAGCAGAACCAGGATTATAACCAGATCTACTTAGATTATAATAAAAAAAGGCACCACTACATCAGACAGGATATTTCTGAGGCTCAGTCTGATAGAACATTGAGGGTCCACATCATCTAAAGCAAAATAGTCTTCAGATATATTAGCACCTAAATTTAGCACTACACACTAAATGAAGAGTATGTAGTAAAAGTTTTGTATAAAAGTGGTTTAAAGACCTCTTTTTGTATTGATACAGTAGATTAACATATCCTATTTATATTTACAAGAAAATCTAATAACTATTCTTTAAAGTTTACAAAAACACCAAGAAAAGGATATAGATCCTCGCTACATACATGGGAAAATATAAACTGCCAAAGAGAACAATTATTCAGCCTCCTGTGTCATTATCACAGAAATGATAAGGTGATATTTAAACTTGGGATGTACTTACCAGCTAGACTATTTCCAATTATCTCTAGGAAGAATTGGTCTAAACCACATACCTTAGTAGGTGATTTTTGCCAGCTAGTAAACTACAGTCAAAGCATACAGGTCTGCCAGAATGTTGAGTTCCTTGTTAACCAACCCTGCAAGTACTGCTTGCCCAGAAGCCCTCTGAATCATTTTTACAAGCCAGTTTTTAAAATTTAAAAACCAGACATTAAAATATAAAATCTATAGTAGAAAAATCATCATCTGAATTTAATGCAATAAGTAACCACTGGAATTTCTACATGAAAGGCAATTAGAATATATAGTTGGTAAATGAAGAGATGTGGAGGGGGTACTGTTCGTTCAAAATGTATCTTAAGTTCACTGAATTGAGAACTCCTGGATAGAATTGGGAGTTACTTTTTAAAGTAGCATATATATGTCATTGGCAAATTAGAAGTATTGAAACTACAAAGATTTTTACAAGCCATCTGTTTATTGAGATCATTTTCAAAATGAGAGCTCTGAGTATGAAATTGTGAGAATAGACTAATAATCTATTTTAAATTACTATTTTTGGTTTTAAGTAAAACACAATTATTTTAAGAGTTGGAAGGGAGCTTACATTTTTTAGAATAATTTAATGAAATATTCTAATTTTTTCCAGTGCATCTGGGGGAGGTGGTGTAGCCATTGACAACAAAATAGAACAAGCAATGGTAAGTAAAAATTTATAGTCCTCTCATTTCAGAGATTGTTGGGTTTCATCAATTCTAAAAAACAAATACCTAATTTCTTTAAACCAAGATGACCAAAGTGTATTTTTTGATAATGAGATTTGGTTGAAAATGCTAGAATGTTGAGAATTTTTAGTCTATAAATACCAGTGGAATAGATATTTCCCCTACTTGAACATGTTACATTTCATGCCATTTTGGGGAATATACATAATCAACATGCATTTGATCCCCTAAATATCTCCGCATCAAAAATAATTTAGAGACAAAAGACTAATAAAATGAAAACTTCAGCTGGAAATCTTTTCCATCCTTTGGTTATTTACAGTGACTCTTTTACTCAGCTTTAATAAATAGACTTGTTTCTGTTGATTCTGATTTCTGCTATTACTATCAATTTTTTGGTTTTCTCAAAGATATTCTACTCATATTATTTAAAATATTTTGATTCAAGTTATTAAAACCATAGATCGATTATAAATAAAGGCCACTGGTCTCAAACTATTTTGTTTTTTAATCCTGAGGTTCTAAAGTTGGAAATTGCAGGTCACTTCATCTCTTAAAGCAGTACTATAACTAGTTTATTATCAGACAGTTTAATATCCTTTGTTCTCTTCGTCTGACGTCTAAATATATGATTTTAAACCTTTTTTTAAATTCTAATCTTATATTAATTGACAATTTAAGGAGCTGGTATTTTTTGAAATCACTCCAAACTTTGAAAATAAAATCCTGGGCTTGCTGCCCTAGTTGGGAGCTAGATTTTTTCTACCCCATCTTCCTTAGTGTCAATCAAGAAACAGTAGAAACATTAAAAGCAAGAGCAGGAAAACTATATAAATGTAGTTTAAATAAACTATATTTATAGTATAAATATAAATATATAAAACTATATAAATATAAAACTGCCTGATGTTTATAAGGCACCAGGTAGGCTAGAACCAAATAGCAACTCCTTTCCCTTTCACTCTTTTTGACATTCCTAATTTTGTTCTTCGCAGGATCTGGTGAAAAGCCATTTGATGTATGCAGTAAGAGAAGAAGTGGAAGTTCTAAAGGAACAAATAAAAGAATTAGTTGAAAGAAACTCTTTACTTGAACGAGAAAATGCACTGTTAAAATCTCTTTCAAACAATGATCAGTTATCCCAACTCCCAGCCCAACAGGCCAATGCTGGTAGCACTTCTCAACAGCAAGCAGTGATAGCACAGCCTCCGCAGCCAACGCAGCCTCCGCAGCAGCCGAATGTGTCCTCAGCATAAAGCTTTCTTGCCTCATTAAGAAAAAAACTGAAAGCAATCTATCCTTGTGTGCCACTGGTGTTCTTTCCACTTTATACGAAAGCAAGTAGCCATGCTTCAGTTGTGTGTTTGGCCTTTTCAGTATTAGACAATCATTCTACAAGAGCTTTTCCTCTCTTTGAGATGTCATGCAGTGCTGTTGATGTCCAGTTTATGTCATCAGTACACAAGGAGAATAATAGATGGGGTGTATTAAAGAGAGCAAAGTTAGCATTTTACCTGGTGCGCACGAGTGGGGTCTTTTAAGAGCTTTGGTGGCTCTCCCATGTTTCCTATTATCCATGGATTTACCCTGAGCCTTCCTATCGCATTATAAATAACAGTTCATCTAAAGAGCCACTTTTCTTTCAATATCAGTAACATTTGCCTACATAAGTTTTCATTTATTTGTGTTTTATTTATTACAGGGCTGCTATTTTCATAATGTACATGAACAATGTCACAGAACTTTTTTAATTTTTTTGAATAATTATAAGTATCAGTAAAGGAATTGAAAGACAGGATTGCATTTAATAGATGAAACGTTTAGGCAATAATTGAACAAAAGAATCCTGGCATATTTCTAACACTAATGGCAATTTACCTTCGGTATTTATTTTCAGTAGTAAAGACCCAGCTTGAATGTAAATTTTGTATAGTGTAAGTATGAAGAACATAGTGCAACTGTACAGGTAGTCACCAGTTATTGTGATATAATAAATAATTGGGCTATTTTGATGAAGAAAACTTTGTTCATTTGTTTCTACTTTCTAATAGAGAAATTGCCACGATTCCTCTGCTTTTTGACATTTCGTATGACTTTTTTTTCGGGTGGGAATAAAAAGCTGTGAAATTGTTCAACCTACTTTGTAACCAAAGAAGCAAAGCTGTGTAATGGAGTTTTGTTTTTGTTTGTTTTTTTTTTTTTATAATGCACATTCTTTATGTATTTTTATTTAGTGTTCTCTCGGTCACAATTTTCTTTGCTGTCTAGCATGATCTGCATGACCTATAATCTTTGAACCACTTTCGTACCTCATGTTTTTATCCAGCACTCTTATTGTAATATGTACTAGTCTGTGAACAATGTCAAATAAAAAAGAACGAACAGGTAGTATGGTGGAGCTGAGCTAGTGTACTATACACTAGTTGTAAAAAAAAAAAAAAAAAATAATGAAGTGAGCCATCTTTTTGTTCATTTAAAATGGTGTTTTGAATTTCGTATGCAGAAAACGTTTTGTTACATTGCAGATTTTAATGTATTTAATAAATGCAACATGCAGATTAAGTGCAGTGTATACTGAGTATTTAAATTAAAATGTACATTTCATAAATACAGTTTCAAGAGAAAGCATCATTTTGTGTATACTAACACATTAAGTATATGTCAGAAATTGATGTATAAATATATATTTTAACACATTTTCTGAAATTAAACTGCAGTTTTGTTGAAATATTTGGCTCTATATGTGTTCAAAATTTAATTTGATTAGATTTGTATTTTCAGAGTTCCAAATATTCCTTCAATGAAAACCTATGTTATTAATGACTTAATGATGGTTCTTAAATTTTCCAAGTAAAATAATTTAAAGAATGCAAGAATGGTGAGCAATATTTGTACTCAATATTCATATTATGTCAATGACATTTAAGTAGGAAATCCTTGTCTACCAGAACTTTTACTTGAATTCAGAAAGGTGCCTGTAGAAATTAACATGCTCTGTATCTATAGCCAACTAGCTAATCAGGAGTTAATAAGAATCAATAGTTAGGTCTTTGCATTAAAAGAAGATAAATAAGTGTTCTTTATCTATCTAAAATTAAAACTTAAATAAGTCACAAACTAAATGCATAAAATCAGAGTGTACATGGGATTTCCAATTATTTTATATTCTAGTTAGGCTGCAGGATATATTCACTAAAAACACAATTTTAATGTTAATAGAACTAACTAAAGGAACTAAGTACTTAGGCTTGAAGAAGCAACCTAAAGATATGAAGTAAGATTTTTTAATAGAGCCATCCCAGGTGAGCTAGAAAGTGAAACTTCCACGTTGGAATGTTAACCAAAAGGCTCACCGGGTGCACCCCTCAAGTGCGAAAGTGTGATATATAATACAGGTGGAAAAAAACGTATTAGAAAAGGTTGGGGTTTATGTGAAAATATAAATTTTGGTGTTGGGGGTAGAAAAACACATTATAAATGCTAAAGTAATAGTCACAAAGGAAGTGATTA
Source organism: Monodon monoceros (assembly GCF_005190385.1). NCBI lineage: Eukaryota > Metazoa > Chordata > Mammalia > Artiodactyla > Monodontidae > Monodon > Monodon monoceros. The sequence continues at coordinate 113,303,536 of NW_021703767.1, read as the reverse complement.
ATATGCTTTAAATGGTAATTAAAAGCAATTATTACTACTTCTACATTAAAAAAAATCACAGTAGAAGAGAGAACATGAATAGTTCACAGAAGAAATAAACGGCAGTTTCTAAAGGTTCACCCTCTAGTAACCTAAGAAATACAAGTTAACATTTAACAAATTATTTGTCCTTTAAATAGCAGGACCTAATGTAGAAAGGCAAGCTTTCCTGTGAACTTCTAGAAAGTAAGATGGCAAAATGTATCGAGCCTTAAGAAACTTTTCAACTTAATGACATGAGAAGATACTCAACTACTGGTGCCATGTTCAAAACATGCAAAACTATAGTAGTGCCTGTCCTCTGCTTTCCCAACTCCCCCCCCGCCCCGCTTCTCTTGTATGACCCATCCCCCACCATACAACCCCAAAAATAGCTGTGAAAGGAAGCCTGTACATCCAGACCTACTCTCATGAGGCATGCCCCCAATCCAAAGTCAGGGACAAACTTAAGGGTGGGAAAGCTATGTGCTTTTCAGCATCAGATATACTGTATATTTGAAAACAACATCAAGCATTCCTCCAAATGATTAGGATATTAAGTAAATTTCAGTTTTTCCTCAGATATTTAGGGTCTCTAGTTAGCTGGAATATTAATTTATTGAGATGCCAATTTGGGAGCACAGTCTTGTATGAATGCCATCTGTAATCTTCTCGGTGAAATGCTCATAGACCAAGGTGCCACATAAGTGTTCTGTTGGTTTACTTCAACCAACCACAAGATCATAGGTGGAAAATATTTCTGATACGGCAATGTGTCTTCAGTACAAACCTAATTTTCCCCCAAAAAAAATCATTTCAAGTAGCTACAATGTGATTTTATAGCTTGATATACACCTCCCTCCCCCCAAGAAATAGAGCGATTGTGAGATATTAAATATACGGTTACTCTCATAATTTTTTGTTCAAAAATAGCTGGATATTTCCAATGCTCTGAGCTAAGCATAAATAAGTATAAAAACAGGAATGCTTTACCATCAAGCCCTCAGCGATGGGTAATTAAAACTTCCATTATTCACAAAGAATTGTCACAGGTCAGAGATTAGGGTATTTCTCCAAGTTCCAAACCATAGTCACTTCTGGACGTTTAAAAAAACGGGAAGTGGGGAGGGTGGGCGCAGTGTCCTTCCAATTAAAGTAACCAAAATACCTGTTCATGAGAATTCATCCTTGTAGAGCCAGAAATAAAATATCACCTAATTTTCTGGAAACCAATTTTTAAGATGGTCTGAAGTCACATTAAAGGAAGTTTTATAGCTCAGTGGCAGGCATTTAGTGACATGACTCAATTCTCTTCAATAATCCTTTAAAAGGACAAAGCCCAGCCCTCAAGTTTCAGAGTTTAATTAAGGATATAGACAAACGAATAGATATGATGCAATAATAAAGGCTTGTTATACACAGTCAAGGATGGCTTTGTTAGGGAAGGTTTCTTCAAGGAGGTGACATGTGAGTCTTGAAGGTCGCAAAAGTAAAACAGTGCTCAGAGGCTTAAAGGAGAGCATAAGCAAAGCTCCTTGAGAAGCCACAGACAGAACTGTTCCACAGGAGGCACGCAGGCGATGACTGTCTCACTCACCTGAGTAGTTTGGCATCAATTTGGAAAACAGGAATGATTTATTGAATGATTTTAAGCAATGGGATTGTAATCAGAATTGCATTTCAGAAAAATTAATCATTCCAGTGGCACATGAGAGGTAGTTGGAGAGCTAAAACTAGAAACTGAGTAATAATTTAGGGGAGACAATCCAGAACAGAAATGATGGATAGGCAAAATTATATAGGCAATCTTGGTTCATGAAGGAAGTTTGTCTTGAGTTCTTCTGTACCATTTTTCTCTCCACGGTGAACATTCCATTCCCAGCATCAGGTACCTGTTATTTCTTGCTCCAAGGAAAGATCAGAGAACTCCAAGTCTTAGAAAGCTTAAGACTTTTCCTTCCAACAGCCATATATCTCTGTGAAACGAAAGCCTTTGTTTCCTGTTAAAGGAATTTCAAGAATTTAACAAAGGGGTAGGGGGGACTAGAGGAGGCTTAGCTGTCCCTTTATGCCTCTGTGTAAATCCAGCCCTAAAGGTAAACCAAATTTAGTCCTTTTATAGTGGATTAGGATTAGAATGGCCCAGAAGCATGAATTCAAAGTCTGCCCCTCAGAGCTAGCCCTTCCTCCCAAGAAAGGATAATACGGGTTCTAGCCCCACTGCAGATACTGACAGCCCGTCAGAACAGGTTTCGCTAGGCTTTAACCTTTCATTCTTTGACACAATTCAGAAGGTTTCTTTCTGCCCTATGGGCCCCCTGCGTAAGCAAAACTGGACCTTTTCTCCCACCTCCTCCTGCCTGGTAATCCATGTTTTTATTTTCTAGCAATACTAATAGTGTATTATTTAGTGATGTGTATTTGCATCCTGTTTTTCCCTTTTTGAAGTTCCAGTATGCATTCCTGTTTCATATATAGTTCACGGAATTTTTAATGGTAAAATCTGTTCTTTAAATGCAAGTATTCCTTTCGTCAGTAGAGAGATTACTGTAAAGTGTAGTTTAACGATTTCCTTAGTGGTCTACAATTAGGCTGACGTACTGTGTTCACAAATAAAAATGCTAAGTAAGGCACTATACAAAGTAAGTTAAAGGTCAGAGACATCCTTTTTTTTTAAGAGAATCATCAAAAATAAAAGCAAGACAGTCTTTCAGGATTGATAATGGTAAGGTAAGGAGCTGGTATTTTGCACTGGCACAATTTACTTGGTCACAGAATTTGTTCACCACACTTGGGTGGTGAGTTAGCTTTAATTTTCCTTCTCCTCACCAGGGGAACTGAGAGTTTAAGTAGTTTGGGGAATTTTCCCATAGTCTAACGTCTTGCGTTGAGCTGTAAAACAGAGCAGGAAGTTTATGGGCTAAGGCATTACCCATGAAAGCCAAAGCTACCCCTTTGAAAGAAGGAAGGAAAAGGTGTGCTAATTCACATCGTAAAAATAACTGAATTTTAAAATGCGGCAAATGTCACACTTCTACTTTCCTATAAAAAAAGTTAAGTTTACCTTCTTTATTTCCTTCTTTTGCATGCCTGAGATATTTCTGTATAACAACTGTAAAGTATGCTTGCCCACTGCAATCCAGAATGTTTTCCAGATCACAGTTCTTACTGTCATTTAACAGGCAAGCAACATACCTATACATAGATCATACCTGAGGAATTCCACGAACAGCAAGGGAACATTTTTCTCACACTTGGGCATGGATTATCAGGTCAGTGTCTAAATCTAGCGTTCCTACTTTTAAAAAAGAAAAAAAAAAAAAATATATATATATATAAAATTTAATCAGATGGACAGAAAAAAATAAATATGTATAATTTCGTGATGCCCCTGAAGTAAAGGCTTTGTTTTTGAGAAGCTTGAGTTTTATTTTTTATTTTATAGAAACATTGTTGAAATGCAGTTCAATTCTATTTCAGTTCAGGGTTTGCACCCTGTACTGGATGTTTGGGGATAGAAAGGTGAATGAGACATGATTTGTGCACTCCAGGAGCTCATGGTCCAATGTAAAAGTAAAAGCTAGAATGTCACATTGGTTTTTTCAAAGTATATGTCACAGTTTGTGGACCTCAGATCATTTGTTGAATGAAAGAAAGGTTCTTATAAATGAACAGTAATATTGCCGTGCCACGTGATACCATTTGACATTGCCAGGAAAAAACTTTAAATCACCAAAAAGCTTTAACATCAAATACTTCTAGAAAGAGGGGAGCTGGTAAAAAGGATTCCATCTCTATATTTAGCCTGTGAGGTGTCCCCTAAAAAAAAAGAACTAATCTTAAAGAGAAGTTTACACATTTCTTAATACTCTGTAGATAACAGAACTGATTTAATTGAATAGAATTTGTGTGTTATGAATTATATCATCGACTGTCTCATGAGGAATACATTCATTATCTTGGCTGATAAAATCAGCTACCGTTCAATGAACCAAGTTAAGAATAACTCAGGTACCTGATGCCAAAATTAAATCTGATAAAGCTGAGAATCCAGAAATGAACACAAATATATATTGAGTAAATGATGAAAGTGACATTTCAAATCAATAAGGGAAGAATGGATTATTCAACAACTAGTATTAAGACCACATAACCACTTGGGAAAAACAATTTTAGATCTCTAACTCACAAAAATTAAATTCCAGCCAGACTAGCAGTGAGCCTTATGCTTTTTGGTCACATACTCCTTTTAGAAATATCCTTGTGAAAACGCACGTGAGCAAAAAGGTTTACAAATAGGTTATGAAGAGATGCCCAACTTTAGCAAAATAAGGGGAATGCACATTAAAACTCAAGAAACTATCTCAGATCCAATTGGCAAGTATTTAAAATAAATATGAATCAAGAGTGTGGGGAAACAGGAATCCTACATTGTTGGTGAGCATATAAATTAGCATGGCCACTTTTAAAGGCAGCTGAGTGGTATCCATTACAATTTTAAATTCACATGCCCTGTGACCCAATAATTCCAATTTTTAATGAAACACACTTTACACATTTTTGTTCACAAGGTGGCTTGTATAATGATGACTGTTGTACCTTTGGTTGTAATAATATAAAATTGGAAAAGCCAAAATATGCCTCAAGGGGACGGAGCATGGTACATGTTATAAAATACTAGGCATCAATGAAAAAGGAGAGTCCTACATGCACTGACATGAGATGATGTTTAAGATAAAATATTAAATTTTTTTAAAGTTTAGGGGAAAATGGAAGGACAATACATGAAATCCACAAGATACCATTTGATGTTAAAAAACACACCACATCCATTCACATACACAAATACTGTATAGTGTACATCTTAAGTACCTAATTGTGTATTATAAAAATGTACAGAGAAGCTCTGGAAGGGTACTAACCAAACTGTTCACAGTAGTTTGGTGGAGCGCATTAGCTTTACCTGTAATGTCTGATGTTTTTGAGTATGCATTCATGTATTGTTTGTGTAATGACAAATTAATAAATTAGAAATAAAATCAAATAGAAGGTGTTCTCTTCTTGTCGCTGCTAAAGTCTCCCGTGGTACTCTGGATCTTATCATCTCCAGCCTTCTCTCCTCCCCACGATTGTTTTTCCCCCTCTCTCCCATTCCTTCTACTTGGCTCTCTCTTCTGGCTTCATCCCATCAGTACACACAGAGGCTGGGAATGTGCCCCCTCCAGTTGCTTTTCCTGTTCCTTCTGCCTTTCTACTTCTTTCTCTTCTGCTCACCACATGTCACATGCAATCTGGTTGGGGTCCCCATTGTGACCCCAACCATTCTTGTCATGGTCGCCAATGGTCACTTTTCTACTACAGTCATTCCATTCAATACGTTTCATTCTTATCTTATTGAACTGTTTGACGTAATTTCAGTTTCTTATCACTTGTTTAGTCTAGTAGATAGTTTTCTACCTCTTCGTTTTCCTCCTTTGCATTTTTGTAGGGGTTTCTCTTGTATATATATATGGCTGAATTTTTTTTAAACCAATCTGTCTTTGTTTTTTTTGTTTTTTTTTTGACGGGGGAGGCGGGGCCCACTCTGCACAGCTTGCAGGATCTTAGTTCCCCGACCAGGGATCAAACCGGGGCCCGCTGCAGTGGAAGTGTGGAGTCCTAACCACTGGACCACCAGGGAAGTCCCCAATCCGTCTTTTAATAGATTAATTATCTGATCCCATCTATTATCATTACTGGTACATTTGGATATATTTCTGCCATCTTGTTTTGTGCTTTCTCCTTGAAATGCTTTTTAGATTTCCCCCCCCCTTCCTTTTTTCCCTTTTCCTGTCTTTTAATTGATTGTTTTCTTATTCATTTTTTATCTCCTCTAATGGTTGGGAGTTATACATTCTATGTCCATTCTTCCGGTGGTTTATCTTACATTTTTTTATCATTGTTTTGTGGAAATTTTCAATTATGTACAAAAATAAAGAGTATAATGAATTCCTACATACCTATCACCCAGCTTAAACAGTTATCTAATCTTGTATTATTTACACTTGCACCCATTTCCCCCATGATCCTCTGGATTATATTGAAAGAAATTCAAGATATCATAACACTTAACATATTTCTAAAATATAACATTTCTAAAACATAAGGTTTCTTTTTAAAAAGAAATAACCATAATACTATTATCCCACTACAAAATTAACAATAATTCATTAATATCATTAAAAATAGAGTTAATGTCTGTTTTCCCCACTTGTCTTAAATTTTTTCATAGTGTATTTGTTTGAATTCTAATCAAAATAATGTCCATACATTGCAATTGGTTCGTATGCCTTTTAAGTCTCTTTTAACCTACAGACTCCTCACTCCCCTCTTTTTCTCTTGAAATTCTTTAAAAATCAGAGTTTTTTGTCCAGTAGCTTTCCCCAAGTCCAAGTTTTCCTGATTGCATTCTTGTGGAGACATCTACCCCCGTATTTCCGGTAAATTAGTAAGATCTAGGAGCTTAATCAGATTTGGGGTCATATTTTGTCAAGATTAACTCATCAGTGGTGATGTATACTTCCATCACATAATGTCTGGCTGTCTCTATTTTGTGATTTTGGCGGCCTTGATAAGCAGCACCTAGACCCATTAGCCTATTAATTCTCTCATTCCTTCTCACTTATTAGCAAAACACTTCTCTAAAGAGAAAATTGCCCCTTTCAGTTATTCAGTGACCCTGAGGTACAGTTCGTATAAGGAACACAGGGACTTAATTCTTTCCTTTTATTTCTCAGTTTTCAAAATAATAAGCTGAGTGTCTAGAAAGGAATAAAAATAAATAAGGAGTGATTGAGGAAGACTTCCTCAGATATTTTATTCTGAGAAGGAAGGGAAAATAAAGTGAGTTGATTTGGGATGGTATATTTCAGGTGTTGGTAGGGAGAAACCAGGAAATAATAACCCCAAAAAGTTGAGGATGGGAAATGGCAACCTGAAGACTTGTCTGTTTACAGCTGAGTCTGGAAGTAACTTCTGAGTCAAGAGTACCTTGAGGGAATGTGGGAAGGAAGCCTATATCTGGGCAGAGTCGGGGCTGGTTCAGAAGCAGCAACAGCGACCAGAAAAAGCAGGTCAGGGTGCCCTGAGGATCCAGGGAGTAAAGAGTTACACAAACGAGCAATGGATTATTGTGTGCTTAGTCTCTGCCAAATGGAGACTGGAGATACTCCTCTTACAAGCTGACAACAAGCCAGGAAGTTTCCTAAGAAACACAGCATGGGATGGGTAACACTTAGCTTATGCAGCACTACTTCTAAGCAAGGCAATGAAGATCCACAACACTGGTACCCAAGTGTTCTATTTATCGCCTTTGTTAATCGCGTCTGGACTCTTCTGGAAGATCAGCTTCTTTATCATCTTTATGGTCTTGCCCCCGACACAAGAAAAGGCTTCACTGTTGAGACATGAGCTTAAGAACCTCCTAGTAACCACTCCTCCCATTTACCTTTCTTCAGCCCACCTTCCTCTCCCCTCTCCCCACCCCACCTTGCCCCCTGTTGACTGTCCTTGGTAAACACTCATTGGGAAAGATTGAGAAGGAACCTCTTCCCAGGAATATCAGCCTTTTTAAAAATTGGACTCTTGAAGTCTACCCTGTCCTGCTCTCCAGAGAGAATGAACAAGTGAAAACAGCAGCAGCTGCAGAAACACGGCCAGCCCCTGGCTTCCAGCGGCCTTGAGTTCCAAACCTGTGAGTCTTGGCTTTTTCCCTGCCTGCAGCTTCCTGAACCCATCCAGTTCAGCATTAGGTAACGCTGTGATGACAGCTGACCCATCTGGGAATGCAGTTTTCCTGGAGGTTTCCTCTGCTCAGATAATCACACCTTGGGAGAAAAAAACTGGTTAACAGAGTCTTCTACCGCTGGATATTCAAGAATGTTGGCACAGGGGGAGGAGTCTCAGGGGAGGAGGAGAAAGGACATCAGGGTTCTGGGACCAACATATGGGACATAAAGTAAATAGTCCAAACGACGTGGGGCAGGAGGGTGCCATTGCTTAGAGCCAGAAGCTGACTGGTATATAACTGAATGGGAATCCCTCCTTTGCCTTTGATAGCTGGGGACCTTCAAACCCGGTTGCCCTCAAAGGTAAGATCTGTGAGAGCAGGGTCTTCTGCTTTTTTATTCACAGTTGTACTCCTGGTACCTAACACTATTACTAAATGGATGAATGAATGAGGGTTCGCACTTAGGTTACACATTCTTTCTTCTTGAGTTTTCTGATCTGTAAACGTAGCCTGAGATACCAAGTCATAGGTGTGTTGTGAGGATAAAACAAGATGAAATATGTACATTGCTTAACTGGGACCTGGCCCATAGTGAGCATGCAGTAAATGCTTACTCTCGTTTTCATTTTTTCCTCTTTCTAGGCCATGCTGTCTTTCCTCATCACTTCTTGACCAACAGTTCTAGGAAAAGATTGGGTGATTTTTAGGACCTGGGAATAGCACCTATGATAATAGAGGTCACCTAGATAAGTTAAACCACCTCATCCAAAATCTTTTCCCCCCTTTATCTCATTAGATCCTCACAACTATCCTTGTAAGTTTGGGGAAAGCAAATATTTTTCTCATTTGACAGATAGGGAAACAGGTTTAGAGAATCCAGAGAGCTTGTAATCTGCCCAAGATCTCAGATGTGGTTGGCGGTAGAACTAGATTCCAGGCTCTGGAGCAAAACCATATCCCATGTTTTTCTCCCCATTGTACTCAAGTGAGTTAGAGGTCACAGGAAGAAAAAACTTTTCTAGAACGAATTATGTTGAGGATTTACACAAATTATTCCTATTCATTGATTCATCTATTTGATTTCATTGAGGCAGCTCTGTGATCACAACATCTGTGATTCAAAAGATGGCCACGTGGGATGGGTAAAATGAACAATATATGACGATATATCCTCCTTAGATGAAGAAAGGTAAGTCACCATCCATAGAATACCAACCACTCTGCAATCGGCTTACTGATAGCTGATTTGTTCAGCCTCAGTGCAGCAGAGGGGTGCTGACTATTGTTTATTTGTTTGAAGTGTGAATTTTCTTAAGTAGCACATACTCATTAAAAAAAATTCCAATGAAGAAGCTTACCTTTAAAAAGAAAAAAGCCAAAATACCCTCTCCCTACTCATCCTCAACCCCACTCTGCAGAGTTAATCTTTGCTAACAGTTTTCTCTGCATATAATTAAGATACATATGCGTACACACATTTTGTGGGGTTTTTTAAACATAAATGGGATCATACTAAATATACTCTTCTTCAACAAAGAAGCATTTTATAAGTAGTAACTATCAAACCTAGCACAGATATGGTAAATAATCACCTTCATTTATTTACGGTGGGAGTCAAACATCATAAAATACCTTTTTATGTGATTCTTTTTATTTATTTATTTTTAATTGAGCTGTAATTGATATATAACATTATATTTCACTGATTCAGTATTTGTATATATTGCAAAGTTACCACCATAATAAGTCTAGTTAACACCCATCACCATACATAGTTACAAAATTTTTATTCCTGTGATGATGACTTTTAAGATCTACTACTCTCTTAGTAACTTGCAAATATGCATTACAGTATTATTAACTATAGCTATTTGATGTGTTATTAGAATAGAAACTCAGTTCCTTAACACCAAAGCCCAGATTTCCTTTAGGCTCCAAATATATTGATATTCTAATGATAAGATATCAAAAGGCTATATTTCTTTTATTTGAACCCCTTCCCCTCTATTCCACTTAGCTACACAACCACCTGCCTCCAGGTGAAAAACTGAGTGGATGAAAAAGCAAAAATAGCGAGAATCTCGGTGCTCCCGGGAGACTACTCAAAGCATTTAAAATAGTTCTAACTTTAACACCTTTTAACCAACTATACTGAAGTGTAACCTGTACAATAAAATACACCCTTTTAAATAAAGAGTTTGATGAGTTTTGACAAGTATACATCGTCATGTAACCACAACCACAGTCAAGATGAAGAGTGGTTCTCTCACCATAAAAATTCCTTCCTGTCCCTTTGCAGTTGAGTCCTACCCATCCCCTGCCCCTGAGCTGTTTCTTGTTGTTTGGGTTTTAGGAAGGTTGTTTTTGTTGTTGTTTTGGTTTGGTTTTGGTTTTTTTGAAATTTTAGATTTCCCTTATGTTAAACTTCATATAAATGGAGTTATGCAGAATTAATCTTTTGAACCTGGTTTCTTTTGCTCATTGCAATATTTTTGGAAATTCGTATGTGTTGCTCTATCAGTAATTCATTCCTTTGCATCACTGAGTGCATACAACACAGTGCATCCATTCAGTGATAATGAGTAATTGGGCTGCTTCCTATTTGGAGCTGTTATGAATAAAGCTGCATGAACATTTGTGTCCAAGTCTTCGTATGGATATATTGTTTCCATTTCTCTTGGATAAATACCCAGGAATGTTTCATATGGTGAATATATAGTTCTCTTGATTTTTAAAACGGCAAAATGTTTTCCAAAGTGTTTACATGTTTTACTTTCTCACTGAGCGTTCCAGTTCTCCACATCCTTGAGAGGACTTAGTACTGTCACTCTTTAATTTTAGACTTCAAAGAAGTATGCAGTGGTATTTCATTGTGATTTTAATTTGCATTTCCCTTATAACTAATGATGCTGAGCATCTTTTCATGTGTTTATTGGCCATGAATATATCTTTTGTGAAGTATCTCTGAAATCTTTTGCCCATTTTTACTAGCTTGTTTGATTTCTTATCATTTAAGTTGTAAGATATCTTTGTATATTCTGTATACAATCTTTTGTTAGATATAGGTATTGCAAATACTTTCTCCCAGCCTGTGACTTGTCTTTTCATTTTGAGCAGAATATTTTAATTTGATGAAATACAGTTTATCAAAATTTTCTTTTATGGTTCATGTTCTTTCAGTCTAAGCTAAGAAATCTTTGCCTACCCCATAGTCATGAAGATTTTCTCCTTTGTTCTCTTTTAGAATTTTTATATATTTAGCTTTTATATTTAGGTCAGTGATCCATTTTGATTTAATTTTTGTATATAGTAAGAGGTAAGAGCTTGAATTTACCCTTTTGCATATGGATTCCAATTGAAAACATTATCCTTTCCCTGTAGAATCTCAGCATCTTAGTCAAAAATTGGCTGACTATAGATGTAAAACCCTTACAATGTAAATATAACCCTTAATTCTGTTCCATCGACCTATGTGTCTATCTTTTTGCAAGTACTGTACTCTCGATTTCTGTAGCTTTATAGCAAGTTTTTTTTTCCAAAGGCCATCCTTGTATTGTTGATTTATAATGTGTTAATTGCTCTGTATAGCAAAATGATTCAATTATGCATATGTATACATTCTTTTTACATATATATTCTTTTCCATTATGGTTTATCATAGGATATTAAATATAGTTCTCTGTGCTATACAATAGGACCTTGTTGTTTGCAAGTTTTAAAATAGGATAATTTAAGTTCTCAAATTTCTTCTTTTTTTAAAAAAAAGCATTTTGGCTATTCTGAGTTCTTTACATTTCCATTTAAAATTCAGAATCAGTTTGTCAATTTCTACCCAAAAAACAAGTCTGATGAGATTCTGATGGGCTTTATTAAACATGTAGATCAAGTTAGGGAGAAATACCATCTATGAACATGGAATTCCTCTCCATTTATTTAAATCTTCATCTTACCAATATTTTGTACTTCTCAGTGTACAGTTCTTATGCTTCTCTTGAAAAATTTATTCCTAATTACTCTTTCTGAGGCTTTTGTGAATGGAATTTTTTTCAAGATCAATTTCAGATTGCTCTCTACTATATAGAAATATAATTAATTTTTGTTTATTGATCTTATACCTTGTAACCTTGTTGAACTCATTTATTAGTTTTAGCAGTGTGTGTGTATGTGTTTGGGAGGTGGGTGGGTTTCTTAGGATTTTCTACATACAGGCCTATGTCATCTGCAAATACAGACAGTTTTACTTCTTCTTTTACAGTCTGAATGCCATTAATTATTTCATTTATTGCACTGACCAGAACATCTAGTAAAATGTTGAAGAGAAGAGGATATCTTTGTCTTATTTCTGATCATAGGGGAGAAACTTTCAGTCTTTCATGATTAAGTATATTGTTAGCTGTGACTTTTTTTGTAGACGTCCTTTTTTTTAAAAAAAAAAAAAAAGCCCTTTATATTTTCTATTTCCCTCTTCATTATATTAACATTCTCGGCAATCCTTGTGCATATTTGTAATAGCTAAAGTGCTTGCCTGCTATTTCCATTGTTCATCCTTTCTGGGTTTGATTCTTTTTTTTTTTTAATTCACGTTTTTTTTTTAATTAATTAATTAATTTAGTTTTGGCTGTGTTGGGTCTTCGTTGCTGCGCGCGGGCTTTCTCTAGTTGTGCAAGCGGGGCTACTCTTCGTTGCGGTGCGCGGGCTTCTCATTGCAGTGGCTTCTCTTGTTGTGGAGCATGGGCTCTAGGTGCACAGGCTTCAGTAGTTGTGGCACACGGGCTCAGTAGTTGTGGCTCGTGGGCTCTAGAGCGCAGGCTCAGTAGTTGTGGCGCTCGGGCTTAGTTGCTCCTCGGCATGTGGGATCTTCCCGGACCAGGGCTCGAACCCATGTCCCCTGCATTGGCAGGCGGATTCTTAACCACTGTGCCACCAGGGAAGCTCTGGGTTTGTTTCTATTTACTTATTTTTCTCCTAATTAAGGGTCACATTTTCCTCCTTTTTCACATCTAGTAATATTTGACTAGATGCTAGACATTGTAAATTTTACATTCTTGATTACCGAATTTTGTTGACTTGCTTAAAAGAGTGTCAGACTTTGTTCTGACAGTTAAGCAAGCTGAGGATAAGCTTAATCTTTCTGAGGCTGATTTTTAACCTTTTGAAAGGGCAGCCCAAGAGTAGCTGTTCCTCTGGAGCTAGTTTAGCCCCTGCTTTTAAGGTGTGACTTCTGTGTGGACTCTACAGAAGGCCTGGGTGTTCACTGAGGATTTCACACTCTGGCTGATTGGAATTCAAATAAGCTCTGAGACGTCCATCTTTCAACCCTCTGGTGGTTCTTTGCCTAGTCCCATATAATTTTGCCCTACACATACATGTACAATTGGGTATTGAGCAATATACTCACTGGGAACCCTATGCAATTTTCTGGAGCTATGTCTCCATTCAGCTCCTTTCTCTGCAGCACTCTGCCCTATAAATTCCAACCTCCTCGGCTTTCCCAAACTCCCACCTCAGTCTTCTCAATTCAGTGACACTACTGTACCCTATTTGAGTTTTCCCTCCCTGTGCAGTGAACTAGAAATTACCTCTATGCAGAAATCTAGGGTGACTGTAGGGCTCATCTCATTTGTTTCCCTCTTGTCAGGGATCACAGTTTTGCACTGTTTTTCTCCAGTGTTTGGAAACAGTTGTTTCATAATCCGATCTGTTACTCCATCATTGCCATTGGTAGAAATCCAATTTTTTTTAATTTTGAAAATTTACAAGTTTCTCCAAAACTAAAACCTGTATAGGCCCATTACTCAAATTTCTCAACTGTCAAGATGAATAAGTTCTGAGAATCTAATGTACAGCATGGTGACTATAGTTAACAATACAGTATTATATACCTTAAAACTGAAAATTGATCTTAGAGGACTTCCGGGAAGATGGCGGAAGAGTAAAACGCGGAAATCACCTTCCTCCCCACAGATACACCAGAAATATATCTACACGTGGAACAACTCGTACAGAACACCTACTGAACGCTGGCAGAAGACCTCAGACCTCCCAAAAGGCAAGAAACCCCCCACGTACCTGGGTAGGGCAAAAGAAAAAAGAAGAAACAGAGACAAAAGGATAGGGACGGGACCTGCACCAGTGGGAGGGAGCTGTGAAGGAGGAAATGTTTCCACACACTAGGAAGCCCCTTCACGGGCGGAGACTGCGGGTGGCGGAGGGGGAGAGCGCAGCCACAGGGGTGCGGACGGCAAAGCGGAGAGATTCCCGCACAGAGGGTCAGGGCCGACCGGCACTCACCAGCCCGAGCGGCTCGTCTGCTCACCTGCCGGGGCGGGCGGGGCTGGGAGTTGAGGCTCGGGCTTCGGTCGGAGCGCAGGGAGAGGACTGGGGTTGGCGGCGTGAACACAGCCTGAAGGGGTTAGTGCGTCACGCCTAGCCGGAAGGGAGTCAGGGAAAAGTCTGGACCTGCCGAAGAGGCAAGAGACTTTTTCTTCCCTCTTTGTTTCCTGGTGCGCGAGGAGAGGGGTTTAAGAGCGCTGCTTAAAGGAGCTCCAGAGACGGGCGCGAGCCGCGGCTAAAAGCGCGGAACCCAGAGACGGGCATGAGACGCTAAGGCTGCTGCTGCCGCCACCAAGAAGCCTGTGTGCGAGCACAGGTCACTATCCACACCCCACTTCCGGGGAGCCTGTGCAGCCCGCCACTGCCAGGGTCCCGGGATCCAGGGACAGCTCCCCCAGGAGAGCGCACTGCACGCCTCAGGCTGCTGTAACGTCACGCCGGCCTCTGCCGCCGCAAGCCAGCCGCGCACTCCGTGCCCCTCCCTCCCCCCGGCCTGAGTGAGCTAGAGCCCCCGAATCAGCGGCTCATTTAACCCCACCCTGTCTGAGAGAAGAACAGACGCCCTCCAGCGACCTACACGCAGAGGCGGGGCCAAATCCAAAGCTGAGCCTCTGGGAGCTGTGAGAACAAAGAAGAGAAAAGGAAATCTCTCCCAGCAGCCTCAGAAGCAGCGGATTAAAGCTGCACAATCAACTTGATGTACCCTGCATGTGTGGAATACCTGAATAAACAACGAATCATCCCAAATTGAGGAGGTGGACTTTGACAGCAGGAGTTATGCTTTTTTCCCCTTTTCCTCTTTTTGTGAGTGTGTATGTGTATGCTTCTGTGTGAGATTTTCTCTGTATAGCTTTGCTTCCACCATTTGTCCCAGGGTTCTATCCGTCCATTTTATTGTTTTTTGTTTTTTTGGGTTTTTTTCTCTTAATAATTATTTTTTTATTTTAATAACTTTATTATATTTTATCTTACTTTATTTTATTTTACTTTATCTTCTTTTTTTCCTTCCTTCCTCCCTCCCTCCCTCTCTTCTTTCTTTCTTTCTTTCCTTCTTTCTTTCTTTCCTTCTTTCTACTTCTACTAATTCTTTCTTTCTACTTTTCCTCCCTTTTATTCTGAGCCGTGTGGATGAAAGGCTCTTGGTGCTGCAGCCAGGAGTTAGTGCTGTGCCTCTGAGGTGGGAGAGCCAACTTCAGGACACTGGACCACAAGAGACCTCCCAGCTCCACATAATATCAAATGGCGAAAATCTCCCAGAGATCTCCATCTCAACACCAGCACCCAGCTTCACTCAACGACCAGCAAGCTACAGTGCTGGACATCCTATGCCAAACAACTAGCAAGACAGGAACACAACCCCACCCATTAGCAGAGAGGCTTCCCCAAATCATAATAAGTCCACAGACACCCCAAAACACACCACCAGACGTGGACCTGCCCACCAGAAAGACAAGATCCAGCCTCATCCACCAGAACACAGGCACTAGTCCCCTCCACCAGGAAGCCTACACAACCCACTAAACCAACCTTAGCCACTGGGGACAGACACCAAAAACAATGGGAACTATGAGCCTGCAGCCTGCAAAAAGGAGACCCCAAACACAGTAAGATAAGCAAAATGAGAAGACAGAAAAACACACAGCAGATGAAGGAGCAAGATAAAAACCCACCAGACCTAACAAATGAAGAGGAAATAGGCAGTCTACCTGAAAAAGAATTCAGAATAATGAGAGTAAAGATGATCCAAAATCTTGGAAATAGAATAGACAAAATGCAAGAAACATTTAACAAGGACCTAGAAGAACTAAAGATGAAACAAACAATGATGAACAACACAATAAATGAAATGAAAAATACTCTAGAAGGGATCAATAGCAGAATAACTGAGGCAGAAGAACGGATACGTGACCTGGAAGATAAAATAGTGGAAATAACTACTGCAGAGCAGAATAAAGAAGAAAGAATGAAAAGAACTGAGGACAGTCTCAGAGACCTCTGGGACAACACTAAATGCACCAACATTCGAATTATAGGGGTTCCAGAAGAAGAAGAGAAAAAGAAAGGGACTGAGAAAATATTTGAAGAGATTATAGTTGAAAACTTCCCTAATATGGGAAAGGAAATAGTTAATCAAGTCCAGGAAGCACAGAGAGTCCCATACAGGATAAATCCAAGGAGAAATATGCCAAGACACATATTAATCAAACTGTCAAAAATTAAATACAAAGAAAGCATATTAAAAGCAGCAAGGGAAAAACAACAAATAACACACAAGGGAATCCCCATAAGGTTAACAGCTGAACTTTCAGCAGAAACTGCAAGCCAGAAGGGACTGGCAGGACATATTTAAAGTGATGAAGGAGAAAAACCTGCAACCAAGATTACTCTACCCAGCAAGGATGTCATTCAGATTTTATGGAGAAATTAAAACCTTTACAGACAAGCAAAAGCTGAGAGAGTTCAGCACCACCAAACCAGCTCTACAACAACTGCTAAAGGAACTTCTCTAGACAAGAAACACAAGAGAAGGAAAAGACCTACAATAACGAACCCAAAACAATTAAGAAAGTGGGAATAGGAACACACATATCGATAATTACCTTAAATGTAAATGGACTAAATGCTCCCACCAAAAGACACAGATTGGCTGAATGGATACAAAGACAAGACCCATATATTTGCTGTCTACAAGAGACCCACTTCAGACCTAGAGACACATACAGACTGAAAGTAAGGGGATAGAAAAAGATATTTCATGAAAATGGAAACCAAAAGAAAGCTGGAGTAACAATTCTCATATCAGACAAAATAGACTTTAAAATAAAGACTATTACAAGAGACAAAGAAGGACACTACATAATGATCAAGGGATCGATCCAAGAAGAAGTTATAACAATTGTAAATATTTATGCACCCAACATAGGAGCACCTCAATACATAAGGCAAATATTAACAGCCATAAAAGGGGAAATAGACAGTAACACAATCATAGTAGGGGACTTTAACACCCCACTTTCACCAATGGACAGATCATCCAAGATGAAAATAAATAAGGAAACACAAGCTTTAAATGATACATTAAACAAGATGGACTTAATTGATATTTATAGGACATTCCATCCAAAAACGACAGAATACACATTTTTCTCAAGTGCTCATGGAACATTCTCCAGGATAGATCATATCTTGGGTCACAAATCAAGCCTTGGTAAATTTAAGAAAATTGAAATTGTATCAAGTATCTTTTCTGACCACAACACTATGAGACTAGATATCAATTACAGGAAGATCTGTAAAAAGTACAGACACATGGAGGCTAAACAATACACTACTTAATAACGAAGTGATCACTGAAGAAATCAAAGAGGAAATAAAAAAATACCTAGAAACAAATGACAATGTAGACACGACGACCCAAAAATCTATGGAATGCAGCAAAAGCAGTTCTAAGAGGGAAGTTTATAGCAATACAATCCTACCTTAAGAAACAGGAAACATCTCAAATAAACAACCTAACCTTGCACCTAAAGCAATTAGAGAAAGAAGAACCAAAAAAAACCCAAAGTTAGCAGAAGGAAAGAAATCATAAAAATCAGATCAGAAATAAATGAAAAAGAAATGAAGGAAACGATAGCAAAGATCAATAAAACTAAAAGCTGGTTCTTTGAGAAGATAAACAAAATTGATAAACCATTAGCCAGATTCATCAAGAAAAAAAGGGAGAAGACTCAAATCAATAGAATTAGAAATGAAAGAGAAGAGGTAACAACTGACACTGCAGAAATACAAAAGATCATGAGAGATTACTACAAGCAACTCTATGCCAATAAAATGGACAACCTGGAAGAAATGGACAAATTCTGAGAAATGCACAGCTTGCCAAGACTGAATCAGGAAGCAACAGAAAATATGAACAGACCAATCACAAGCACTGAAATGGAAACTGTGATTAAACATCTTCCAACAAACAAAAGCCCAGGACCAGATGGCTTCAAAGGCGAATTCTATCAAACATTTAGAGAAGAGTTAACACCTATCCTTCTCAAACTCTTCCAAAATATAACAGAGGGAGGAACACTCCCAAACTCATTCTACGAGGCCACCATCACCCTGATACCAAAACCAGACAAAGATGTCACAAAGAAAGAAAACTACAGGCCAATATCACTGATGAACATAGATGCAAAAATCCTCAACAAAATACTAGCAAACAGAATCCAACAGCACATTAAACGGGTCATACACCATGATCAAGTGAGGTTTATTCCAGGAATGCAAGGATTCTTCAATATACGCAAATCAATCAACGTGATACACCATTTTAACAAATTGAAGGAGAAAAACCATATGATCATTTCAATAGATGCAGAGAAAGCTTTCGACAAAATTCAACACCCATTTATGATTTAAAAAAAAAAAGGCATAGAGGGAACTTTCCTCAACATAATAAAGGCCATATATGACAAACCCACAGCCAACATCATCCTCAATGGTGAAAAACTGAAAGCATTTCCACTAAGATCAGGAACAAGACAAGGTTGCCCACTCTCACCGCTCTTATTCAACATAGTTTTGGAAGTTTTAGCCACAGCAATCAGAGAAGAAAAGGAAATGAATCCAAATCGGAAAAGAAGAAGGAAAGCTGTCACTATTTGCAGATGACATGATACTATACATAGAGAATCCTAAAGATGCTACCAGGAAACTACTAGAGCTAATCAATGAATTCGGGAAAGTACCAGGATAGAAAATTAATGCACAGAAATCTCTGGCATTCCTATACACTAATGATGAAAAATCTGAAAGTGAAATCAAGAAAACACTCCCATTTACCATTGCAACAAAAAGAATAAAATATCTAGGAATAAACCAACCTAAGGAGACGAAAGACCTGTATGCAGAAAATTATAAGACACTGATGAAAGAAATTAAAGATGATACAAATAGATGGAGAGATATATCATGTTCTTGGATTGGAAGAATCAACATTGTGAAAATGACCCTACTACCCAAAGCAATCTACAGATTCAATGCAATCCCTATCAAACTACCACTGGCATTTTTCAC